>NW_024354503.1:4333368-4537531 GCF_902729225.1 Pteropus medius | reverse complement strand
TGTGTGTGTGATATATATATAACATCTATGGAGATTGTGGTTAGGGATGGAAGGACAGGTGGGATGCCATCATTTTTGCATTTCTGAGAAGCTTTCAGAATTTACAAAGTACTTTCACAAACGTTACCTCACTTGATCCTCTTTAAAATCCAAGGTCACACAGCAACTCAGGAAGACAGGCAAGGCTGAAAGCTAGCTCGACTCCAAATTTTTAGATTTCATTTTAACATTTTCTAAATCCTCTCCCCTGTGCTTTCATAGAAGTTTAGATTGTCTTTTTTTGAACCACAAAAGTAATTCATAAACAAGAGGGTGTGTTAACCATTCAGGGTAGTTAGTGTTAAGGACCCCAGTTTTGGAGCCTTGACTCCACCCTTCCTTTTGGGTTACTGTGAGGATTCAGCATTTAGACAAGGAAAACCCTTAGCCCAGGGTAATTATTACATTTAAAGTAAGAAAGTCCAACTAATTCAGCAAAAAGAAAACGCACGTTTCTTGTTTAGAGTCGTGAACGCGTTCACACAACATAACTTTCGGAATACATCGCTTGTATGCTATCAGAAAAATGTGAAGACCTTCGTACGAAGAAGGGAGCTGCAGGCCTACAGGATCCGTTTGCGGACGTCGTGAAAGCGTCGGGCGGGGCTTGCGGAAAGGGGCGGAGCTAGGGGCGGTACCTGCGCCGGGCGGCGGCGACGTAGCTCCGCCCCCAGCGTTGGCGCGAGATCCGAACGTCGGCAGAGGTGGTGTAGTCATTCGCTGAGAAGTTCGGGACCCCCATCCCCTTGCCGGGTTGGCTTGGCCACTTCAGCGGCCATGAGACGCGGAGGACCAGAGGAGGGTACCTGCGGCGTGTGGCTGGACGCGGCAGCCCTGAAGAGGCGGAAAGTCCAGGTTGAAAGTTGGGGAAGGGGTTAGGGGCCAGGAGGCGTGAGAAGGGAGTTTGGGGGACCCAGAGGTGATGGAAGTAAAATCCAGGACTGAGAAAGGAGCAGCTTTGGGAATTGAGAGGTGATAGGGAGTGGAGTCTGACAAAGGGTGACAAATGGGGTGTGGGGAGGGTGAAGAGAAAATGAGGAAGGCAGGCTGTGAAGGGGTATGGAGAGACTGAGACAACAAGGTTTCCAGGTATGGGGAGAGGTGGAGAAAAAATTTGCTCTCAGGAGTTTGGGCAGACTAGTGAGGAATTAGGAGTCCCTGCAAGGCAGCAGAAGAGGCCGAAGTATTGGGAAAGAGTGCATATGTAAACTTGGTAAATTCTCATCCTGAGAGGCCGACAGGTTGCAGGAACTTTCGGTGAAAGAAAGGAGACGGGAAGGGGAGCTGGCCTGTTTATTGAGCATCCATTGGGCGCCAGATACTGTTAAATACTTAATATACATTATATGTTGTTGTAGCCGCCAGCCCCTGAAAGACATGGACCACCAGAAATCAGTGAGTTATAGGAAACATGCTCTTTATTCAGCCAGCTGGGTCTGCCAGGGGTACGCAGACCTCAAATTAAGCAGCCCCAAAATGTAGAGGTACAGGGTTTTTAAGCCCTAAATCCCATTCCTCAGTCTGTCTTAAACACAAAAGTCTATTTTTCTCCTATTCAGTACCTGTCAACCCACAGGTCAGGTGTGCAAGCGGGGATGCAGAAGCAGAAAGCTCGTTGTTAGAATGTTATGTTCCCATGGGTGATAGCCTATGTTCCCATGGGCGATAGCCAAGCAGTAATTTTCTAGCCAGCACAAAAGTAGCTATCAAGTAGACGCATGTTTGAGTTACAAGGTCAGAGATGAATAAGTAGTAGCTACTGGCCAGTGTTTTCAAAAACATGCTCATTCACACTTGATCCTTAAACAGAACTCTACTATTTTGGGTAGAATGGGGGCGGTTTGTTGTCTGGCCAGAAGGTAGGGACTGACATTTGGAGAAAGTTTGCTTCTCTTCTGGGCTGACTACCCACAGAAGTGTGGCATCTTGGTCTCATTTTCTAGACCTTGATATGGCGGATACTGTATTTGTTTTCATTTTCGTCTATTTTATGAGTGTAATATGTTTTTTTTTTTAAAGTATAGAATTGTGTTAAGTAAATAAAGGCCTCATTGGCAGTAGCTACTATTAACAATTAGATATCCTTTGAGACATTTTCTATAAGTATATATATATATATTTCCCCCAGAAATAAGATTATATCAAACATTGTTCTGCTTCTCAACTTTCACTAAATATATGATGAGCTTCACATGTGAGACATATGGGTTTTTTTTAAAGGCTATTTAAATTTACATAGTTTTCAAATTTTGTATTTTAACTTTGCTGCCTCTATTTGAAGATATTGAGAAACATTTCTAACAGGTTTTCTTACACATTAAAGTGGTAAAAAGATTTAGTATGTGATTTGTATATTTGCTCTTAGGCATATTATATTTAAAATGTCATAACAAAGAGTAATATATTTCTCCTTCATTATAACAGCAGTTTAGTTCCTTACCTTTTAACTATGTAGCAGGAAAGGAGAAGGGGACATAATTAAGAGGGAGGTGCACATGTAAAGATATAAGAAATTTTGGCTGAGTCATCTGGTTTCCGGGCCAGCCTTGCTGGAGCATGCCACTTTGACACTCTAACTTTACTGACCTTCAGTCAGTCAGCAAATCCTCTGGTCTCTGCCTTTAAACGTATTTAGAATCTCATCATTTCCTACCATTTCTACCATTGCCAAGAGTGACCCTTATCTCACTAGTTAAGTTTAAAACCATCTAGTCGTTTCCTGTCTTCCAGTAAAAACCAAAATCTTTTTAAGGCTCACAAGGCACGATCTGGCTATGTATGCTTTCTCACACCTTTTAGGCCTCATGCTCTTTTCTATGCCTCACTTTGTTCCAACCATATTGGCCTTCAAGCCAGGTACACCCATGCTTGGGACTTCTGCTTAAAGTGCCATAAGGATTAGAATGCCACACGACTCTGCTTCTTCATTTGTTCGAATGTCCACTTATCAGTAAGTCCTTTTCTTAACCACCATAAAGTAGCCTTTCCCTATCTCCTACTCCTCATACTCCCTAACTACTTTAGTCTTGCTTTATTTTTCTCCATACCACTTTTTACCATCAGACATACTATATACAGTTGAACCTTGAACAATGCAGGGGTTAGGAGCACCAACCTGCCATGCAGTTGAAAATCCACATATAAATTTTGACTTCTCCAAAACTTAACTACAGTCAGCCCTCAGTATCTGCAGGAGATTGGTTCCCGGACCAAAATCCGAGGGTACTCAAGTCCTTTATATAAAATGGCATAGAATAAAGCATACGGTCGGCCCTCCACATTCATGGGTTCCCAACCATGGATTGAAAATACTGTTTTCGATCTGTGGTTGGTTGGATGCGAAACCCATGGATATGAAGGACCAGCTGTATTTACTGAAAAATACCCGCATGTAAGTGGATCTGTGCAATTCAAATTTGTGTTGTTCAAGGGTTAACTGTACTCTATTTACTTGTTCATTTATTGTTTTTCTTCACCTACTAGAATGAAAGTTCCATTAGTTCTTCAGTGTCCAATACTGTTTGGTACTCAGTAAAATATTTATTGAATGAGCAAATGAGTGAATGAACTAATCTATCCAGGCTTTGCTTTCAGAACCTATTAGATAGAGTTATAGTTCCTTATTCTCTTTCTCACTCTGAGAGGATAAGTGGGAAGACTTTGAGCTTTTTAGAGCAAAGGTGGATGGGAGACCTCTAGTAAAATGGCAGTTAAAGTATGTACTTAAAAAAACCTCCCAGATACTTCTTGAAATGATAAAAGGAGAACCAAAAATAGAGAAGAAAAGTTCATTTTCACTGAACTTGAAAAGGCACAATCAAACTACTGAAGTCTATGGTAGCAACACTGTTAGGGGTTTGTACTGTAAGACTGATAAAAGTCTATAAATGTACTTAATAAATGTTTATCAATATGATCTTTATGTAGTAACTTATGATTTGTAAAACTTTTTTACATGTTTTATTTCACTTCTTAATAGCTTTGTGAGCAGTGAGATTACCCCTACTTTACAGATTAAATTTAAGTTCTGCTAGAGATGTGTTCAAGATCATATTAGAGTAAGTGCAGCTCTAAGGCTTGATTTCCAGGTCTTCTAACTCTTGATCCAATGTCTTTTTATGTGTAAGACATCCTCAGATGATAAAGAAGTGATTAAGCTGGTTACAACCCTGGCAGCAGGGAATATGATAGGTACACAGATAGACTGTCAGTACCTCAGAGGCATTAGGATACTGTTCTAAGGGTTTAGAAGAAGAGATTATATTTGATCATGGGTGGAGGATTTAAAATATATCCACAAATTCCTTTAATACACCTCCCTTTAAGCGATGGAGACTAATGCCCCTTCTCTTGAGTGTGGGCTGTGTGAGTGTGACCAATGAATAGAATGTCATGGGGGGAAGCCAGCTGCCACTTATGAGAATACTCAAGCAGCTCTGTGAACACGTTCAAGTTGTGAAGAACCTAGACCTTTGCCCAAAACAGTGAGCGAGCCACCTTGAAAGTGGATACTGTAATCCTGGTTGATAGGTTGAATACAGTCTAATGAGATTGCGAACCAGAACCACCCAGCTAGGCAGCTCCCAAATTCCTGTTGCACAGAGGTTGTAAGATAAATGTTTAAGTTGCTAAGTTTTGTGGCAATTTGTTAATGCTGCAATAGAAGCTAATACAGATTTTGGTTCTGGAAGTAGAGAGCTGCCTAACAAAAACCTAAAATGTGGGAGTGGCTTTGGAATGGGGCAATGAGTGACAGCTAGAAGGGCTTTGAAGAGGGTGCTAATGAAAGCTCGAAGAGCTTTTAAGAAACTGATTCTCCAAGTGTGATGGCCTTCAGGAGTCTGTGGGTGAGGGCTTAAAGGAAAGTGAGAAAAATCTTATTGGAAGCTGGAGAAAAAGGGGATCCTTATTTAGTGACTGAAAGTTTAGCAACACTGTTTTCCACAGTAAAGTGGAAGGTAGAAAATGTACCAAAGAATTGAGTGATTATAAGTAAAGAGATTTCCAGGCAATGTGGAAAGAAAGTGCTACCTAGTTTCTTTTTGCTGGTTTTACAAAATGTCAGCGGAGAGAAGCTAAAGGAAGAGCCTGTTAAAAAGAATCCTAGACTTGTTGGTTTTGAAAATTCCCAAACTCTCCAGATGGCAAAAATGGGCTTTTCTTTGCAGAAAGCTTTAAAACTATTACTTCAATCTCTTGTTATAGGTATGTTTAGATCCACACATGAATTAGATACTCGACATCAGTAGTTACTAGGGTGTTGCTGTTGTGCTGGCTGGAAAATTACTGCTTGGCTATTGCCTATGGGAACATAGGCTATCGCCCTTAGGAACATAGGTTATCACCCATGGGAACATAATGTTCTAACAATAAGCTTTCTGCTTCTGTACCCCCGCTTGCACAACCAACCTGTGGAGTCTGTGTACCCCTGGCAGACCCAGCTGGCTGAATAAAGAGCGTGTTTCCTATAACTCACTGATTTCTGGTGGTCCATGTGTCTTTCAGGGGTTGGCAGCTATAACACTGTGAGCAGTTAGTGCTGTCCATTATGCCACTGGAAGAAGACACTAGAAGCTTCATGCTTGGAATTCTCTTAGAATTTGCCCTTGGTTGATTTTAATCTGTATCTCTTCACTGTAATCATGGTTATAACAGCTTTCAGTGAGTTCTGTGAGTCCTTCTAGCAAATTATCAAATCTGAGAGTGGTCTTGGGGACCTTCAAACTTAGTGTCAGAAGTGAGGGTCGTCAAACATCTATTTCCTACCCCTGTGCCCCACTATTCATACAAATGCCCACTCCCCCTCCATTAGGGGAATGCAAATCAAAATCACAGCTAGGTACTACTTCACATCTACTAAGATGGCTATAATCAAAAATACAGATGATATCAAATTTTGGTAAGCATGTGGAGGATTGGAACCCTCATACATTGCTAGTGCATACATAAAATAGTGTAAGCAGTTTGGAAAACAGTTTGGAGTTAGAAGCAACCCAGATGTCCATCAACTGATGAATGGATAAACTGTTATATCTATACAATGGAATATTTGCTGTTAATAAAAAAGGAATGAAGTACCTATACATACTACAACATGGATGAGCCTCCAAAACATGCTCAGTGAAAGAAACCAGTCATAAAAGACCAGATAGTGTAGGATATGTGAAAGGTTCAGAACAGACAAATCTGTAGAGACAGAAAGTAAATCAGTAGTTTCCTGGGGCTGGGGTAGGAATTGGGAATGACTGCCAATGAATGGTACAGGGTTTCTTTTTGGGGTAAGGAAAATGTTCTCAGATTGTGATGTTTACATAGCTCTGTGAATATGCTGAAAAACACTTTGTACGCTTAAATGGGTGAATTTTATGGTATGTGAATTTTATCTCAATAAAGCTGTTAAAAAGAAAGGCTTTGTGAAGAGGTAGCCTTTGAGGCAGTCCTTACAGAGTTTGTTGGAAAGCAATGGAGATGGAGTGGGCATTTGTATGAATAGTGGCACAGGGGTAGGAAATAGATGTTTGACCACTTTGACTTCTGACACCAAGTTTGAGGGTCCCCAAGACCACTCTCAGATTTGATAGTTTGCTAGAAAGACTCACAGAACTCACTGAAAGTTGTTATAATCATGATTACAGTTTATTGTAATGAAGAGATATAGATTAAAATCAACCAAGGGCAAATTCTAGGAGAATTCCAAGCATGAAGCTTCTAGTGTCTTCTTCCAGTGGCATAATGGACAGCACTAACTGCTCACAGCAACAATATGTGACAATATAAGAGTATTGCCAACCATGGAAGCTCACTGAGCCTAGGTGTCCAGAATTTTTGTTGGGTTTGGTCATGTAGACATGGTTGACTACTTGTGTAGTTGACCTTAGCCCCTATGCAGGTCAGGCTGATACTGCATGGCCAAAGCCCCCACCATAGAGCATATGGTTAGCATAGACTATCTAGTGTGGCCCAAGGCCTCCAGATAAACAAAGATACTCCTATCTGGCAGGACATTCTGAAATTTAAGAGATTACCTCCCAGGAGCCTAGGGCAAAGACCAGACCTCTCTTTGGTAAGATACTTTTTTACATAGGGAGTAATTCAGTCTGGCTACAGTGTAGGTAGGGGAGTTGAAGGTGAGATTAGGATGGTAAACTAGTGCCATGTTGTTGGAAATTCCTGGAAGCCATTTGACATAACCAGAGCTGCGTCTAAGATTAACCTAACAGTGCTTATATGAAAGTAAGTGGTACACTGAAAATTAGGCTGGAGGAATTTGAGGATATTGCAGAAGTTTAGGTAAGAAATAACAAGGGCCTAATTTAGGATAGAAGTTGAAATTATTTGTTTCTGATGGATTATTAATCTATATAATTATATATCTAAAGTGTAGTTATGTTCAAGAATGACCTAAATGTTGGCTTGGAAGGATCTTTTTATTTATTTATAATCATGATTTATTCCTACAGCACCTGGTCTTCCTAGGTGGTCTCCCATCCAAGTACTAACCAGGCCTGACCCTGCCTCGCTTCTGAGATCAGACGGGATCGGGCTTGTTCAGGGTGGCATGGCCGTAGACCATGGACCATGGCTTCACTGGGGTGCGAACCCAGGACCTTCTAGGTGTAAAGCAGACATGCTAACCACTACACTATGGAACCACGTCCAAGAAGGATCTCTTAAATATGTTTTTAAAGACGTGATTTTGTTCCAATTTTCTGTAGCCCTCTAGGTCTCCTTCCTTTTAAAGCAATAGTCCCTAACCTTTTTGGCTGGTGCTCCTATGAGAATCTAATGCCTAATGATCTGAGGTGAAGCTGAGGTGGTGATGCTAGTGCTGGGGAGCAGCTGCATATACAGATGAAGCTTTGCTTGCTTGCACGCTGCTCACCTCCTTTGTGGCCGGGTTCCTAACAGGCCGCAGGACCATTCTACAATCCATGATTGGGAGGTTGGGGGGGGGCATGGTGGGTGAGGGGATTGGGAGTGGGGTGTGTGTGTGTGTGTGTGTGTGGGGTTGATGTTAAAGGACCTTTGTATCTTCCCTTCAGTTTTTTTTTACGTTTAGGAGCGAGAACTTGTTACCTAAATAGAAGATGATTATAGAGAAAAAAAAGTTTTTAAATATAACTTGAAATAATGCTCGGAAATTGGGGGAATTGATATATTATAGGTTAATTGTATATATGTATTGTGCACACACATACATGCACATGCACATAAAGAATAATACTTCTCTTCACAAAGTTGACACCTTCCAGGGGAACTTGGGGATTTGTTTCAGTATGGGGATTTCTCCTCCACTGGATTTCAGTTGAGGCACTCTCTTTCCCATTTAAGTGATCATAGTACTCTTTTTTCTTTCATTGGTCTGTCATCTCTGCTATTGAGAGGGCTGTAATGTGGCCATTGTTATATTGGAAGTAGTTAAAATCAGAGATTTAAACAGATCTTCAATAAATAGTCCATATTAAAGCAAAACTCATGGTAAATGTACTAAAACATTGTACTACAATGACCTCTGACATGCATGACATCCTTTAAGTGTGAAAAATCTCATTAGCTAGGTCTTTCATGAGACCTAGTAATGCTAGTGGGTGTAGACATATCAGGTCTCCAACTTAGGAGTTGTGATACTTAGAAGAAAGTGCTTTTTTCTTACTGAGTTTTCATTAGGTTTATATGAAAAACCAGTATCAGGTGGTTCTAGAGAAGATTCTTGGAGTAATTTTCTAGATTACTTTGTTAGTTTGTTAGATTACTTTGAGAGGAAAAACCTTCACAGTTTCAATGGATATACTCTCTCATCCTGTCTGTTTCGGAACTTATGTGTGACACTAGTTACAGTGACAGGAGCTCACCTTGGTCACAGTATTAGAAAAGCCTTAGTGTTTTCTGACAGCTTTGTCAGTATTAAAAATGTAATGAATAGGTATATACAAAACAGAAACAGGAATATATCCTACCTGTATATCCACCTTCTTTTTAAAATATTTATTGAATTAAGTACCTACTATGTGTATTAAGCTAGTTGTGTGGAGGATGGAAAGAAAAATAAGTGAATCAGATATTGATCCTAGGATTTTGTAGGATAAGCCTTGAAGTACCAAGTGATAAATGCCAAGTTCAGAAGATGAGGCAATCGCATCTTGCTGTGGAATCAGGAAATCTTGAAGCTAAGCTGAAGAATACATAGCAATTCAGAGCTGGGTGTGAAAAAGGCCCTTCTATGTGAGGCACAGAAATGAAGAAGTTGAAGGCCGTAATAGGGACTGGCATCTAGCTGAGTATTATGTTACATGGTGCATGAAGGGTTTTTCGTAATGGAGAAAAACGTAAACTGGAATCATATCAGTGTGTACAGTCTGAGTTTACCTTTTATGCTATAGGTAACAGAGAAACTATTGGCAGAACAATATGATCACAGTTCTTTAAGAAGATTAATCTAGATGTTGGGTGTGGGACTGATAGAAACAGATAGCGAATGGGGGCCTGACCAGTTAAGGCACTATTATAATAGTCTAGGACTAGGCAAGAGTTTATGAAATCTTAAACTAGGGCAGTGTGTTGTTTGTTTTTCAGATTTGGAGAGTTTAAAGTAAGTTTTGAATTAATACCTTGTTATTAATCCAACAGAGCTGTTTGATATTGGAAATGATAAGAATCTTGGAAGCTTTTCTAGGTCAGACTCCTTAAACAGTTTTACTTAGGACATTCTTGTAAGGTGGCATCATCCTTCCAGGCTGACTTGGTGAGGCATGAATGATAGTGACTGATCAGGAAAGGTTTTTGTCTAAAATGTCATCAAATTCATGCTATGAGAGACTAAGAAGTAAGGGACGACATGGTGATGGTGCTTTCTGACCCTTAGAAGTGGGAAGAGATGAATATGAGCCCTGGGTAGCATAAAGGAGAAGGTAGCATGGCAGAAACAATGAAATACATTTGTGTATTTCAGAGCTGTGTCAATTGATGTAGAAAGTAAGACTTCATACTATAAATTTAAGACTTCATAAATTTCATACCAGAGCGACCATTATGAATAAAGGAAGTTGTGTACTAGACTTGTTCTGAAGGCCATATAAATCATTAAAAAAGAATTACATTGGTTTGGAAGCAGAATTTTAACACAAGCTTATAGATAAATTATCAGATGAAATTAAGCATGAGAGCTAAACTGAATTTAAATGTGAAAGAATGAAAACATTTCCTAATGGACGGAGAGGTGAAGTATATGACCCCAGATCTGCTTTGATAGTGGTGGAATATAAGTAAGGGTCACACTTTCGTGATGATTTCCAGCCAAAAACAAAACAAACAAAAAACATCACTCTGTAGGAATACGTCACAGGGGATCCTTGGGATAACACGAACAGCAGGAGCTCCATAGTTAGAGGAAGTCAGATTTTCCTTCCACCACTCTGAAAGAAGAAAACTTGATGGGACCGTGAATGTGATATACTAAAGGACTGGAGATTATTTGGTTTGGAAGGAACGTGTTCCTTCAAGTTAAGTTCTTTAGGGCATTCTTATAGAGTGAGAATTGTTCCTATCTATGCTATGGCTCACCTAGGTGTTTGATCCTGTAGGAACCCTATGCCTGTCAGACAGGCTTTCTTACCCTGTGTAATATATACACTGGGGTTGCCTTTATTTTGAAGTAGGGATAATCTGCTGAAAGACTTTGTCCCTGGGCCCCTCTCACTTCCAGATGACCTGTTCTTACTCAGAGCCTTAACATTCCACTGAGATAAATGTAGATTCTTGAAGCCAGGGGTCTTCCGAAAGATCTATAACTGGGGCGAGATCACTCATGACATCATTCTGACCTAAAGAAGGAAACATTCTGCTCCTACTAAATATGTACAACCTGGTAAAAAGCCTTATTCCCAGATGTTTTGCTAATTGAGGTCCTCCTGCTATCTGATAATCTGTAGTTTTCTGTAAGTCTTCTTTATGGGACTTAGCATACTTGTAGTGATTTAAATAACTATTATTAATTTGCCTGATTTTTCCCTTAAGCTGTAAGCTGTACCAGGGCAGAATCACTCTGTTTTGTTCATCACTATTTTCTCTGTACTTAGCATATAGGTGCTCAAATACTTGTTGGCATACTAACTCACACAATTTCACATATCTATGATGAGTCTTTCATAAAATTTAAGGAGTCATGTGCCTGCTTGGGCTTTCTCATAGCATGGTGGGTAGATTCCAAGAATGAGCATCTTAAGAGAGCAAGGCATTTTTATGACCTAGTTTTAGAAATCATGTAGTGTTACTTCTATCCTACTTTATTGGTCAGGCAGTGACAAAGTTCTTCCCAGGTTCAAGGTGAGGGAATATGGATCTTGCCACTTGATGGGAGGAATGGCATGGTCATATTATAAGAAGAGCATGTGAAATGGGAGATGTTGTATTGGCCATTTTGACAAGACTATTATAGTTGTTGTTTTCTTCAAATTTGGAAGAATTTTAGCCATAATTTCTTCAAATATATTTTCTTTACTTTTCTACGTCGTTTTACGGAACTCTAATTATATGTGTGCTTGATACCCCACAGGTCATTAAAACTCAGTTTATTCTTTTTCAGTTTGTTTTTCTCTTTGCTTCATTTTGAATAGTTAACATTGCTGTGTCTTCAGGTTCAGTTATTTTCTTCTGTAGTCTTTAATCTGCTGTTAACTCATTTAGTGAATTTTTTATATCTTCTATTTCTCATTTTCATATATTTTTTAAATTATCGAGCATATTTATAGTAACTGTTTTAAGATTTTGTCTTCTAATTCTGTTATTCCTGACATTTCTGGATCTGTTTCTGTTAATTCATTCCATCCTTACCCCCAGTTATGGATGTTTTCCTGCTTCTTCACATATCTAGTAATTTTTGATTGCATGCTAGCATCTTGAGTGCTACATTGTTGAATATCTGGATTTTGTTGTCTTTAAAGAATACTGAAATTTGTTTAGGGTAGGTAGTTACTTTGCTAATCAGCTTGCTACTTTAAATGCTTGCATTTAAGCTTTGTTAAGACAGGTTTGAATAGCCTTTCTCTAAAGTTAGTTTAGCTCTAAGGGTAAGGGTGTTCCTCCTGAGAAATCTATTGAGTGCCCCTGGTATTTAAGAGGTCCTTCTATTCTGATTAGAACTATCCCAGCCCTGTGTGAGCTCTAGGTGTTGAGCTTGCAGTTCTTGGCATTTCTCTGTCCGGCCCCATGGGGTGTCACCTAACACATGCGTAGGTTAGTATTCAGTAATAGACTGAAGGTATCTCTATGTAAATTTCTGGATGTAGTTTCCTGTGCTGCAAATACCAGCTGCCTCAGCTTCCCTAAATTTAGTAGCAACTTGTGGTGCTCTGCCTGGGTACTCCATACATTGCAGTCTGACAGGTGCTTCCAAGCAGAAAGCTAAGGTGGTCCTAGGGTTCATCCATTTGTTTCCTTCTCAAAAATCCTTTTCAGGGATGACAGTCTTGTACTGTCTCTTATCCACTGTCAAAAATCAGTTATTTCATGTATCTTATCTAGTTTTCTAGTTTTTGTATGGTGGAAGAGAAGCTTCTGTACTAGTACTAAAAGTCAAAGTATGAACTTTACATCTAGGATGTCTTTCTTCTTTTAACCATTTAAGTACATCTTAGTTTCCAAAAGTAAAAATGAAGTCAACTATCGGCTAGAATAATTTGGGTTCAGGTTTCAGGCCTACTTCCAACTCGCTGCTTGAATATTGACAAATCCCATTTCTTCTTTGGCTTTCACAGCCAAATTGAATTGAATATAACTTTAGTCTCTCTGATTCTCAGGCATTCTGTAACAAGCAAAGAGAAACAAAAATAAATCACACTAAATAAGGATGAGGTTATGAAAGTTGATATTTTCAAAACCTCTGTGGCCTTTCTTCCAATTCATACTCTAAAGTATAGAGGGGCCTGAGACGAAATAATAAGACTAATGCTATTTCATTGCTCTTCCTCCTAATAATAGCCAGCTATTATTGAATGCTATCTATGTGCCAGGAACTGTGTAAGACTTTTATGTGAATTAATTCACCTAATCCTCATAACTGCCCTATGGGATAGGTACTGTTATTGTCCCATTTCTCACATAAGAATGAGACACAGATTGAGCAACTTGCAGAGGGTCACACAGTTAATAACTGGCAGTGGCAGAGTTGGGATTGATTTGAACCCAAGCTGTATGACTCAGGAACCATGCTCTTAACCACTATGGGATTATTTGAAAACTATGGAAATGCATCAACTACTGCTGATGTTCAATCATTAATTATTTTTAAAGGAGAGAGCATCATCTCCAGAATCCCTTCAACAAATCCTGTTTGTTTTGTCAGCCTTACTGATTTCCGTGGGGAAGCAAAAAGACTGGGCTATAGTTGGAATACATGATTCCTGAGAGAAACATACCATCAGTATGGCAGGAAATGGTAGAAGATAATGCATATTAAAAACTACCTAGAAAAAAAGGTCTGAGTGGAGTCCAAGGGGTCCTGTGTGGTTCCCAGAGGGTCACTGGTGCTTACTGAATTTGGATTCAGGATTCAGGCCTACTTCCAACTTGTCTGGCAGCTGTTTTGATATTAATAGGGTCTCTTATTCTTTTTCTCCTTATTTTCAGACACGTTTAATGATGTCAGGCACCAAAATTCTAACACCCTTTCCTGGAGAGAGAAAGGCTAAGTTCTCTTGTACTCAAAGAAGAAATCTACCTGCATGCGTTCGGCAGACCAGTATTACTTCCTTCTTTACCTTGCAGCCAGGTATGGTGACCTGTGTGGGAGCACTCAGGGAGTAAAAAGGAGTGCATTTATTCATGCTGGAACATTTATAAGTGGGGACACCAGGGCATTGTTTAAATTAAGCTCACCTATCAGAAGAGGTTATAAAACATAATCACCTTTTGAAGAGCAATATATACATGCTTTTACAGACATACCTTTCTGGTTCTGTTTTGCTCAGTTTAATATTAAATATTTGTATTCCCTGCTGGAGCAGCAAGGAAAGGTATACTTGGGAGTTGGGGATACATAGGGGAGCTGACCTGCCATTAATTAGGTATAAGTCTTGGATTGGTTACAATGAGTGGTCTGTATAAGATTAATTGATAATTGATATTTCTGTATGAAGTTTCTCAAATCAGTCAAGGGTCAACGATGCTTTTTTCTTAGAAAGGATGGCATAAAGTTGGTTCGTGTCTCATCATGTCCCACTTAAGGGGACCAGCTGCCTCAGAGCAGGCTGGCGCTTACAGAGCAGGGTTCCTGACAATTGGAGGGCATTGGAGGAGAGTTCTTCACTCTTGGTGCACTTCCCAAGATCGTTTTGCAAAAACCTTCAAAATACATTCTCCCTACCCTCCAAAAAAACTTAAACATCATTTTACTTTAACTCACAAGGGCAGGTTTTTTCCTCAAAAACATTTTCCATTTTAAATTTCAAAATTCTAGTATATTCTGTTGCGGGTCCCCAAACCCTGGGCCACGCACCAGTACTGGTCTCTGGCCTGTTAGGAACTGGGATGCATAGCAGGAAGTGAGTGTCGGGCGAGTGAGCAATCTCGGTTGTGCGCTCCTTATGACAATTTAAATGATCTGAGGTGGAGCTGAGGCCGTGATTTTAGCGCTGGGGAGTGGCTGCAAATACAGATTAACATTAGCGGAGGTTTGACTTCACAGAGACCGTAATAAATCAATTGTTTGCAGACATATCAAAACCCTATCAGTGAGTGGCAAGTAAGTTGATGTACAGCTGTATCTGGTGGCAGGCTTTAAGTCAGAATCTGACACTTATTTTAGCCCGCATGTGGCCCGCCCATTATTTTATTAACCACTTCCGCCTACACCTCTTCCCACATTGCACACCTGTGTCAGTCACAGTTTTGGTGAACCCACAAGCTAACCCTGGCCAAAATGAGTAAAACACAAATGTCACTGGAGAACTTCTTTGAAAAGGGGAAAGACCCAAAGATGAGACAGCAGCGGGCTCTAAGACTGCCAACAAAAAGAAAGCTGCATTTAAAATAAAATACCAAGAGTCCTACTTAAATTACGGATTCATTGCAACAGGTGAGTCACATTCTCCAAGCCCACATGATATGTGGGGACTGGCCATCCAACGAAGCCATGAAACCTTCAGAACTGCTTCGTCACATGGAGACCAAGCACCCTGCATTGAAAGACATGCTTTTGGAGTTTTTGAAAAGAAAAAAAAAACCATGAACACAAAGAACAGAAGCAATTTTTGAAGGCCACCACTTCATCAAACATGTCTGCACTGAGAGCATCAGTGGCTGACTGCATTGCTAAAGCTAAGAAGCCCTTTGCTGTTGGTGAAGGGTTGGTCCTGCCTGCTGCTAAGGACATTTATTGTGAACTTTTAGGAGAGGCTGCAGTTCAAAAGGTAGCAAGTGTTCCTCTTTCGACTAGCACCATAACTAGACGAATTGTTGGAATAGAGGATATAGAGACACAGTTGTTAAGATTTATGAGTCACTGTTGTACACAGTCCAGGTTTACGAGTCTGCTGATGTTGACAATAAGGCAACAGTACTTGTTTCTTTGTGATCTGTTTATTTTTATTTTTATTTTTTAATGCCTATAGCACCTGGTATTCCTAAGTGGTCTTCTGTCCAAATACTATCCAGGCCCAACCTTGCTTAGCTTCCGAGATCAGATGAGATCGGGCACGTTCAGGGTGGCATGGCTGTAGACTGTGCGATCTGTTTTTCAGGAAGATGTGCATGTGGACATGTTATGTGCACTTTTGTTGCCAACCAACACCACAGCTGCAGAACTATTCAAGTCTTTGATTACATATCAGGAAAACTGAATTGGTCATTTTGTGTTGATATATACACGGACGGAGCGGCTGCCATGACTGGATGACTTTCTGGTTTCACTACTCGGGTCAAAGAAGTCGCCTCTGAATGTGAGTCTACGCACTGTGTCACCCAGAGAAATGCTGGCTAGCCGAAAACTGTCACCCTTAATGTGAGTCTACGCACTGTGTCACCCAGAGAAATGCTGGCTAGCCGAAATGTGAGTCTACGCACTGTGTCACCCAGAGAAATGCTGGCTAGCCAAAAACTGTCAACTTAACGTTTTGCAGGATATTATTAAAATTGCCACATTAAAGTACACGCCTTTAACTCACGTCTGTTCACACAGCTCTGTGAGGAGATGGACACACATCTTCTCATACACAGAAGTGAGATGGCTTTCTAAAGGTAGATCACTGGCCAGAGTTTTTGTTACAAGAAGTGCTCCAGAGATTTTAGAAAAATGGTCACCACTTGTAGCACATTTCAGTGACACAGAATGGGTCACAAAACTTGCTTACTTCTGTGACATATTCAGCCTGCTTAACCAATTCAGTCTGTCACTTCAGGGGAGAACAACAACTGTGTTTAAGTTGGCAGATAAAGTGGCTACATTCAAAGCCAAACGAGTTATGGGGGTGACAAGTGAACATTGGGATTTTTGACATGTTTCAAACATTAGTAGAGATTTTGAAAGAGACTGAGCCAGGGCCTTTTTTCTCCCAGCTGGTACATGATCGATCATCTGTCTCAGCTTTTGAAAAAGTTTGAGCATGACTTCCCAACCATAAAAGACCCCCAAACTGGGAAGGAAGGAATGGACCCATGACCTATTTGTGAATAAGCCAGGTGAATCGACTTTGTCCGTGCTAGAAGAGAATCAACTGCTTGAGACTGCAAAATGACAGTGGCCTTAAAAGTATGTTTGAAACAACTTCAGATCTCCATATGTCCTGGATTAAAGTCAAGGCAATTATCCTGAGATGACCACAAAAGCACTGAAAAGTCTGCTTCTATTTCCAGCATCCTATCTTTGTGAAGCGGGGTTTTCTGCAGTGACAGCAACCAAAACGAGATTATGGAGTAGACTGGACATAACAACTTTGGTTGTCACTGTCTCCCATCACCCCCAGATTGGGACTATCTAGTTGCAGGAAAACAAGCTCAGGGCTCCCACTGATTCTGTGTTATGATGAGTTGCATAATTATTTCATTATATATTACAGTATAATAATAATAGAAATGAAAGTGCACCAATAAACGTAATGCGCTTGAACCATCACAAAACCATCCTTCTCCTCGGTCCGTGGAAAAATTGTCTTCCATGAAAACAATCCTTGGTGCCAAAAAGAATGGGGACCACTGTTCTATAGTATATTTCAAAATTTTGGTCTATTCTATAGTCTATATTGAATTCTTAGGTAAAATTGAGAACTCTTTCACAAAACAGTTTTCGCGGTATAATTCTTAGAGAAGAAGAAATCAGTAATTCAGCTTTGTAATTAGATCTTAGTGTAACTTGGGTGTGGGGAGATTCCATGGCATTTGTCCTTAAGGCAGAACAGGGTCCATTCCATGCCTGATTAAATGGATAGGCTGGACACTAGTTGTTTATTATTGTCTTTCTTACTGGTTGACTTAGCATCTAATCGTGTCTTTACTCTCTTTACTGTGAAATGTTTGAGGAGTGTGGGAACTTAACATTCTTCATACTGTCCCCAGAAGGTTTCTCAGAGTTGGATGGTTAATGTGATCTTCGAGGCCTACAAGAATAGTGTTGAGCATGTTTCTCAAAGGATAATATCCAGGAGTAGTATTCGGTGAGGATCACTATTTAGCAGAAAGCACATTAAATAAAAGACAAAAGCAATACTGATGTGCCTTATGTTAAACTCCACGTATGAAAACTCAGCTGGAAAAGTAGGCTGTGGTCTGATTATATGTCGTATTTGACTTTATTAGGTAGGTCATGGGAAACATCCATGTATCGGAGGAGGGGAATATAAGGTCTGTGTTTTAGAAAGATCATTCAGGAGACACTAGAGATCAGCAGCAGGAATATCAGCCACAAAGGTATGTGAAGAATCTAAGACCCCTGTACTAGGTAGTGATAGTAGCTGATATTGATTTCAGAAAGAGCCAGCTAAATCCTGCTTAGGGCAGAGTTTTCCTGCACAATAATATTTGTTCATGTCTGTTTTACTAGGAAAGACAAATGGTGCTGATCAGAGGAGTATTTCATCTCATATAGAAAGTCAGACCAACAGAGAGTCTAAGAAAGATGCAACCCAGCTAGACCATCTGATCCAAGTCTTGGAGGATGATTGCGTGGCACCCCCTTTAGCCACTTCAACCCCTGCAGACATCCAGGAGGCTGGACTTTCTCCTCAGTCCCTCCAGGCTTCTGGACACCACAGAATGGGAACCCCATTCTTGACTGTGCTGTCTTTGTTCCAGTCTGATACCTTAGTCTGTGCTGAAGAGAGCCAAGACTCACTGGCTTGTTCCTTCACCCAAGACTTGGAAAGTTCGTGCTTGTTGGACCAAAGAGAGAGAGAGGATTCTTCCTGGAAAAGGGAATGGCTTCATGGATCTAAGAAAAAGAATTGTCAGGGTATGGAGAGACGCAGTAAGCCACTTGGCAAGGGCCATCAGCCCTCGGCTAAGACTAAATTGGAAAAGTTGTTGGCCAAAGAAAATAGGCAGGCCTCTGCCCCCTTTCAAACACACAGGGATTCCTGGAGTGGAGAAAACACAGAAGCGGTGAAACAAAGTTCTTGTGCTGTTCCTGTGTTTTCCTTGGACAGTGAGAAGAATGACAGGGACTCTTGGAGTCAGCTTTTCACCGAGGATTCTCAAGGCCAGCAGGTCATTGCCCACAACCCTAGAGCTCCTTTCCAAGATGTAGCCAACAACTGGAATCGAGGCTTAGGGCAGTTTCCTGACAGCCCTTGGGCTCAGTACCAGGATAGGCCTATTCAGTTAAATCTGCAGCCTGATTTGTTCTTTACCCAGGACTCTGAAGGTAATCAAGTTATCAGACACCAAGTCTAAATGTCTTTGAATGTTTGGTTCTAAAAGTACCTTGAAATGACAGACATAGGAAAATATCTTGGGGCAGGGGTTGTTAGGGGTAATATGTTTGGGTAGGAGAGAGGTATGGGAAGAAGCAGTTATTATTGAGCATTTTCTCTGTGTAAATAAAGCAGGTGGTGACACTTGAAACAGTGTAATTGGCATTTGCCTTTTCGTAAGAAAGAGGTGGCTGATAAATTCCCTGTATGAGTCTGTGGTGAGCACTGAGGCAGCCAGGGCACGTACTCATACCTCCACCAGACAACCCATTTCTCAGCCTGCATGAAGCCATCTCTGTGCGCTTTCAAATGCCTGACTGGGACATTGCTTCCTATCGATGTGTATACTTTTAATCTCTGGCTGTAATCATACTTATTCATCCTAAGCTTGGAACCATTATTCCTGACACTTTTTTGAGTGATAAGACAAATCTCTCTGACCCAGATGTACAGGGGACAGAGAGATAGGTAGAAGGTAGAATGATGACAGTTTTATTTTATTTCTGTGGTAACTTTACAGCATTTTAAAGTTATATGCTGTTTAAACATCTCTCCCTAAATGAGCCTGAGCTATATATAATCTTATATCACTCTTCTACCAGAAGATGTGAGAGAACTCCCTTTGTAAAACAGTCCAAATAAATGACTGTTCACAAAGTTGGCTCTCATGGTAATTAGAACAGTACCAATTTTATTTTTGAAAAAGTAACTTTGTAGTATTATATGCTAGTATTATTTAGTATATCATTATCAGATTGCCATGAGTCAAATCTGAACAAGAGTCTGATTTGACCTCTGTTCTGCTGAAGATGTTATCCATCAGGTAGCAGTTTATCATGTTGTAGGTGTGGTACCTAAGAGGCTTAAACAACCCCTAGGCGTTAAACCACACGTTATAAGATAGGACTGCTTTAAGAGTTTAGGACAAAATTTCCACAGGAAGAGAAATCCTTAGGGAAGTTTTATAAAGGCAGGACTTTATAAGGAAAGAGAGAAAACAGGAGCCTGTCAATTAAAGTTCATATACTGTAAAATTAACAGGAATCCTATACCCATGGAGGAGACCAGGTGATTATAACTCAGGGATGGACACAGCAAATACAATATCTTTCCGAATCCTTCCTTTAATATCAGGTAGTGCTTCCATCCAAACACACACAGGACACATACTATAAAGAAGGGGACCTGAGGGCATCTGAGTCATGCATGGTGCGGTTGGTACAAACCTTGGCCCAATGCAAAGGAGCAGCCAAGGGCCTGGAAGAAAGAAGGTATTCTCTTTCCCCTCCCCATTTCTCTTTCCTGCTGGGCTTAAATGAAAGTCCAAGGAAGAGAAAGTTTTAATCATTGGAACTAATGAGGCTTCAGGGCCTTGGAGGGTAGATTTGGTTGTACAGTATTACAAAATATATTTAAGAAAAAAACAGCCCAGGCCTCCCAGCAAGAGCCCAAATGTCAGCTGGTCCAAAGGCCCCACCTCTACATCTAGGTGTTGGACAGGGGAGAGGGTGATTGCTGGGCATTGGTGTTAGTTCATGGTAAAGCAGCATAAAATGTTTTTCCTCCCCTGTGAACATGTACATAAACATTTATAGCCCCCTCAGCTCTGCTGAGAGTGATAGCTGGGCACAAAGAGTCCAGTGAGACCAGTTATGGGGTCTAATGCAGTGAAGTAAGTCATTCAGGACCTATTTTCACATGGGCAAGGAAAACCCAGAAACTTCTAGGTCACCTTATAGACTGAAACTTTCTAACCTACACATTCACCTGGTACAAGCGTCTCAGCTCACAATAGGCTTATCTTCTGCTAAGGTTTGAAGTATGGAAAACATATAATCCAGCTCTTCTTTTAGTCCAAGCTCTAGCTTTCGGCAAGACTTGCAAAAATTTTCTAATTGAAAGGCAGAAACATCTGCGGTGAGGAAGGCAGCTATTGAAAGACTTTCAGGAGCACGAGACTGAGTTTGTAGAGCTGAGTGCTATCAGTTTCCTTTTCTACTGATATCTTCATCCTTCAGAGCAAACTTCCTTCTTAGGACCTCAGAGATAAGGACAGCAGGGTCTTCTTCCTTCAATAAACTCCGATTCCTGGAGATACGATAATAGCTTAATTAATAATTTACTGAGTACTTCTGACCTGGGTAGTGTTCCATGTCTTTGAATACGATCTCATTTAATCCTAACAACAATCATGTGAGGTAGGTGCTACTATAGTCCTGCACAGAAACGTTATACAGTTTGCCCAAAGTTACTAGTCACTCAGCCATTACATGGTGGCTCCAGAGTCCAAAATCAAGCTACCTGGTTGCAGACCTCATTGCTTAACTAGAATGCTTTACTGTTTCCTGAGATGGCTATAAAATGTGGGCAAAGTAAAGGGCCATCAACCAGTTAGAGTTGGCCTGTGATGGCCAAGCTTCTACTCCCACCTTCTGATGCTTAGTAGCATTTCCCTAGGTCAGCAGGGGAAGTGACTAATGACTCTTGGCTATTCTGAACTTTATTAGTTCCAAGGAAAAGGTGTGCTGAGGATTTCCTACTATCCTGTCTCCACATAAGGTGGACCATGAGATTTTTTTTTTTAAATAAGAGATCTAGAATTTAAAACATTCACATCATAAGGGACCTGTGGGAACAAAACCAACTTCAACCTGGGGTAGGTTCAAATTACTTGATACATCATAAAGTGTCCTAGATACTTGGAAAATAGTTGCTTGAAATCCTAGTAAACTTATATACATACATCCTCATGAAAGTGTTTTACTAGTCTATTATCAATAATCAAGATTGATTATTGAACCCTGAAAGCAGAAACAAGAGTAATTGCCTTCAATCTGTCACATTCTGAACCTTTAGTGATGGGGCTACTTTCCCAGCTCCTATTAACGAGGGACAAAAGATCCCAGGACACAAGCGGGAGGAGGAACTTGGATCTAACATGGTGCAAGAGGCAAGTAAAAGAAAGTTTGAGAGTCAAGCTATAAAACACCAGAAGAAAAAGACTCAAGGCAGCCACAAAACAGCAAAGAACTGTGGGAATGACCAAGATCAGCCTGGCTAGGACAAGAGAAGGTGAAAGTGACTTCCCTAAAGGAAGGGCTACCAGGAAGCGGTGACAGAGGAGTCACTTAGCTTTGTCTGGCTTTCAAAGGGAAATGGGGCAGGAGCCACAAGGGCACAAGGGACCATTGGACATGGTGAGTGAGTAACCTTCCCTTCAACAGCAACTTCATCAACTCAGGAGAGAGCTTTCACCTCGCATAAGAGCTTTTACTCTTTATTAACAGAAATCTGAATACCCTGGCCTCTGGCCTTTGGGATATGGATGTCACTAAACAAATGCTTCAATGCCCAGGAACCTGCAAACAAGCTCCTCTGGTGTGTCCCGTGCAGGAGCTCAGACCACACTTAGAGGAACACTGCAAGTGGGGGGGTCATCCCTCCAGCTGGAGCTCTAGGGCTTCTCTGCTAGATGAGTTTCTCAAGGTAGGTTTTTCCCAAATTCCCTCACACTCCCATCGGAAACACCTAGAGCTCCACTCCTTGGGGGTTCAGCTTTACAAAGTTTAAGGTGGAATTTTAACAAATTTGAGCAATTCAGATGGGCAGCAAGGTTTAAGAACTTCCTATGAGCCTAAAAAGCCTTGTCTCAAATCTCTGAAATTGCAGGGTTGGTTTGTATAATGGACCACTGTATTTTAAAGGAGAAACTCCCAACTTTATGAAACTCTCCTTCCACCAAAAAAGTACCAGTTTGAGATACTAAATTATTATGCAACCCAACTCTGAAGGGTGGGGCACATGAACACTTACTAGCACTATGAGAAGTGAAGTGGTGAAGCCCCCTAGGGGACAGAAGTGGGATTAGATAGATGAACCTTCTTGTAAAATTCCTACCAGTCTAACATTTGGTTGGATTAAATCAACCCAACCAAATGTAAAGTGTTGCTCTTCCCTCAAACTGGAGCCCCAGGCATTAGCAAACAGGTAGGAAACTTTGTTAACAAAGTAATACACGGCTACTACTGAGGACTTTATATGTACGGTACCATCTATTGTATCATTAGTTACAGGCGACTGAAACAGTAAATATCACCAGAGCTCCTTATCAAATACTTACAGATCTTGGCTCTGTTTCATGCGGTGAAAGTCTTTCAGAATCCCCATCATATCTGCAAAGCTGCTCGCCTTGGACAGAGAGACACAGTCGTCCTCTTCAGACGAGCTGCAGGTAGCTTTGTGTTCTGGTTTGCAACATTCAGGGCTGGCAGAACAAAGCAGGGGAACTGATGGAAGCTCAGGGACCTCTACCTCGGTCTCCTCGGTGATGTCACTAATGACAAAGGAAGTTGTAGAGTGGAATGAGGATCCAAAACAAGGTAAGGGAGAAGAGACATTTGAACTTCCTGGAGATAAGAAATCTGGCGTTAATGAAGCCGAAGCTGAAAGAGAAAACAATAAGCATGGATGGACATTGGGGCTAGAATAGAATACAGCAGTAATACCTCCTCATAAGCACTGCCTACCAAACATTCATTTCTTGGGCTGACACCATGACACCATGAGCAAGCCTCGCACAGTATCTGTAAAGCCAGTAGACTACCCTTTCCTCTCAGGATTTCAAGAAAATATAGAAGCACTGGGTTCTTCTAGTGTTCCAGGAGAGCAGAAAAACCTACCCCACAAAGGCTTTGGCTCCTAAAAGCTCTCATTCTGCTTTGAGCTATGGAGTAACAGCCTTGTTTAGACTGCAACAATGACAGAACTGAGGCTGGAATTTGTCCTTTCCTCTAACTGGGCCAGTGCTTCTAACTACCCTGTTTTGAACGCTACCTGTGACCGGAAGAAGCATTCTATAGCAAAAATAGAATGGTGACGGCCCTACTAGTTTCCCAAATTTTAATGGAATTTCCTCAATTTCTTAAGTTTCTAAAACACTCTGATTTTTCATAAACTACTTTAGCTTATCTCTTAGATGACAAAAAAGATATGCAATAAATATAAATTGAAAATTCAAGTATAATTCCTCTATAAACCAGCCATATGAGGGAATTAAATACATAAAGATTTCACAGAGAATACCATAATTTTTGTGTTCCACCAACTGATAAGGGTTAGGAGCTATGACTCTGCGTCAACTAGGAGCAAAAAAATGATAGGAGGAATATGAGGATAAATAAACCCTGAGCTTCTTGGGAGAGATCCACCTGTTGGTATTTTATGCCACTAGTGAAGGCAGACTCCCATCCATTTCCAGTGGTTCTGCCTTAACTGCAGACAGAAAGCTGGAGGGATGGAGAGGTGCTCTCTGGTAGACAGGAAAAGGAAGACAGGTGCTTAAAGGGGATGATTATTTCTCATATTGAAAAGGAAAGCCACTGAGGGCTCACGGAAGACATCTTTTTTTTTTTTTTTTTTAAAGGCAAAACCCTGTGGTTGACCTCACAGATACAAGGACCTTGTCAGCTTACAATCCTTTTTTTTTTTTTTTATGCCTACAGCACTTGGTCTTTCTAGGTGGTCTCCCATCCAAGTACTAACCAGACCCACCCTGCTTAGCTTCCGAGATCAGATGGGATCAGGTTTTTCAGGGTAAGACAGTTGGCAGAGGGTGTTGGTTTTGTGGCCAAGGGAGGAAATCTGCTTGGGGTCACAGGTTAAATGAAGATTTTGTTCCTAACCAAGCCAATCAGCTCAAAATGGCTGACAGAAACCATCCAAGTACTATAGGCTAGCCAGGCCTCAGAGCAACAACAGCCTTGGGCCCAAGTGCCCCTGAACCAGGAACTATCACTTTCCTTACCCCTATCCTGTCCAAAAGTCAAGGTAAAACGAATAGCCTGCTCTATTCTGGCCATGACTCGGGCTCCTACCTGCATCAGCTGCCACTATCTTAGCAATCTGGCTGCGCAGGTGGCTCAGCTCATCCTGCAGCTCTGTGGTACGGCTTAGGGCTGGCAGGGCTGGCTTCTTCAAGGCCAGGAGCCTCTCCTCGGACCCACGCAGGTTGGGCACTGAGGCATTGCGCTGCATGACAATCAGAGGGCTGGGCTTCCAGGTGTGCCTCAGAGGGCGCGTATCGCTCCTGGACCAGGGAAAGAGGTATATCAGAGAGAGATGGCCACTGCACCCCTCCTAAAACTTCACTCACACCTAACAAAGTAACACGACCAGGTTCGGCTTCTACTCTGAGCCCACCTACCTCATTCCTATTTGTCCTCAGCCTCTCACAAGCACTCTCCCTGCTACTTGCCACCACATCTGGGAAGAAGCTCCCTCTCACAAGCACTCTCCCTGCTACCTGCCACCATATCTGGGAAGAAGCTCCCCAGCAGACTGTTTACTGCTTCAGTTACCTGACCCGGGCATATGTCTCCTCTTCATCTGCAGCGATCCAGGCGATGTCAGCCAGAGTAGGGACTGGAGGCGCATCCCTCAGACACAGGTCAGAGATGTTAGGCAGGGTCTGCAGGGAAGCAAGATTCATCGACAAACACTGACATGATGAGACAATCAGATTGGGCAAAATACGTAGGGGGGCACCTAATCTAGCCCTGGGTGTCAGGAGGGCTTTCTAAGGAGGGAGAAGAAGGTTCCTGGAAATAGCTTAAATAAGAGGCCAGAAGCAAGAGGTTTGTGGGGTTACAAATAGTTCAGCATGGCTTGAACAGGATGGGGTGAGGGGCTGCAAGAGGTTGGAAAGTGAATTAGGAGCTTTGATTCTAAGACTGATAATGAGCCCCTAAAAGACTAGGTAATGATCAGATTTTAGGTTTTAAAAGGTTACTCTGCTGCTGTGTGGAACATGGATAGGAAGGCGAACAGACTAGTTCTGAGGCTATTATAACCTCCAAGTCAAACAAGGTGGCCTAGAGGAGGGATGGGACCTGTTTTACTGGAAAAACAGTCACACCTATTTGTTTATGTATTGTCTGTGGTGGCTATTAAGCTATAATTGCAAGAGTAGGGATGGTTATAGCCCACAGCCTAAAATATTTACTGTCTGGCCTTTTAAAGAATGCTGACCCCTGGCTAGAGCAAAGGGGTCTTCAGTGGGACTGGCCAGTTACCTTTTAACAGACATGGCTACTGTCTAAGTGTCCTGCCCTCTGGTTGTGAGAATACAAGTGCAAGGACATCAATAACCTGTTACATCAACAGGAAGTTTCCTCTGGCTAGCTCTTTGCAGCACCTCTGTAGCTAACTGGGACGCACACTGTTAACAGCAACATTGTTTTAAGCAAACTTGATAAGCTGACTATTTAGATTTAACAAAAGAGACGATTAATTATACAAAATGATTTAGAATCTTTAAAATAGCCCCTCAGCCCAAATGATCAGTAATCAGGGAATAGAGAGGCTGAGTGACACCATGTTAAATGAAAAATTAGGAAAATTCAATCATGTGTTGAGTATGATTACAAAAAGCAAAAAACATGCATGTCGAAAAAGATGGAAAAGAACACCAAAAATCAATAGTTACTGTGTCATGACTATGTGATTATAAGCAATTTGTTTTTCTTTTTATTTTCCATAATTTAATATTTATATAGGTAACTTTAAAACAAAATAAACCAGCAAGATTCCCTTAAATAATATTTAAGGTAATTAATTTACAACAGAAATACGGATAATTTTTCAAAAATCCACTGATACATATAAGTCAGATTCAGATGCCTGGGCTACAAATTGGTAGGTGGATCAGGAGTTGATGGCTCTCACTTTTAGATAGGGAACCTGGGTCTCACAGGAAAGCTTAAGTTTTTCATTTGTGCCTCAACTCCCCAGATGCATATACCTTAAGTATGTAGCCTGAAGCTGGTGCTTAACCATTAGTTCTTGGAGGCACTTGGGACTAATAAATGCTACTTAGCTTTCTAATGCAGAAGGGGGTCTCAGAGACGAGGGCCAGGCAAGAATCTCTGCTGCAGAGTGGGTGCTAAAGGCCCTCTAACACACAGGTAAGACTGAAGTAGCCCAGTAAAGGAGTGGGGAATAATGGCCTCAGGGAAACTAAAAATAGGTGACTCAGTGGCCAAGTCTTAGGGCTGATAAAGAACAGCAGAGTTTAACACAGAGTCACACATATTACTGTCTCATATGGGTACCTGCTAGGATTGTAGGCAAATACCTCAGCACAGACCTGGCGGTCAGGAGATGTGGTTCAGCAAGGGCCTTTGGCTTGCTCTGATAAACCAGATTGCTAGAGCCTGATGAAATCAGTTACTTAGCAGAAGCGTTAAAGATGTAAGATTATTAGTTTATGAGCAAATTGGAAGTCTGACTGTTGTGGTCACAGGTTTGTATGCAATCAGGAAGGCACAGTGACCAGAATCCATTATAAGCACTTAATAAGTATTTTTTGACAAAATGAAAAAGTGACCAGGAAAGCGAGCTTCCTTGGAAATGCCAGGTACCGGGGCACAGTATTCGCCTTCCATATTCTCTGAGCTTCTATTCTTCCTGCCCTTCTAGTACACTCACCTCAAAGGAAGCCCGGGGACACGGCTTCAGGGGCAGGTTGGTCCCGATTCTTCTCACTACACTGCGAGCAGCTCCATGTGGCTTGTTTTGCCAAATTGGGATGGTCTAGAGCAGAGAGAGGGACAGCCACAACCTCAGAGATGAGTCCAAGTACTGTCCCCATCCTCTTCCACTTCCCTCTACTAGGGAGATTGAATTCTTCAGTCGCAGAGACATGTACCGTGTGTGTGTGTGTGTAGGGGTAACTCAAGTCTCAACTATAAGTGAGGGCGGGTTTCCCAGTTGTTAGCTTTCACTTTGGCAAGCCACCTAAGGGGACACCTGATGCCGCCAGAGCACAGTCAATGTTGGGAGGGTCCAATAAAGAACTGAGAAATTAACTGGGTCTAAGGATCACCCAGGCTTCCCTCCCTCCCTTCTGCAAAGAAAGGCAGAAACACACTGACTGCCCCCAACCATAGCTCGTTCTGCCTAAGAAGAGCGGGTGAAAGGGTGGCCTCCCACCAGTCCCAGGCTTCCAGGGGAAAGGAAGGATTAACTAGAGTCTCAAGAACGTCAGCAAGCCCTGTGCTGAGCCTTTCCCGCCACACTGCTGCCCTGGGAGTGCCCCTTACCACACTGGCTTCCATTCCCGATGTTCCAACTGGCTTCCGCACTCTAGGGACAAGGCAGCCACAGGGCGGCTCGGGGAGGTGGGAGGCGTGATTCCTTCATATCAGGCCATCTTAACACCAGAGTTCCCTTCCTGTGAAACAACCCTGACAATGGGGACTCATTGGCCAACTGGCCACGACACAAGCCCCACAAAACCATGCCCTGCAGAGCCATGACTAACACCAAGGTTTCTCTGACATTTCATAAGGAGAGAAAACCAGCCCCAGAGGCTGTCCTCACCCAATAATGGTTTTTCCAAATCCAGACCCTGAAAGGTTCCGTTCCAGACTTGTTGCGTGAGCTTGGACAACCCTGGGAGCCCTCCTGGGCCTGTGGTTTCCTGAGGCAAAACTCCTAGAGATGAAATAAAACCCTTTGGTAGTTAAAAAAAAAAAAACTAATGGGAAAGCCAAAATGTAGGTACCACCCAGGCCCAGCATTCATTCTTGGAAGATGAGAGGTAAAAGCCTAGCATGTGCCAGCCAGCCTAGTGCTGTTGGGCGCCTACAGGGGGAGAGGTAAAACAGACAACAGGAAAATGAACAGCGAGCTCTAGCCAATCTCAGTCCACTAGGCTACAGGGAAAAGAGTCTAATTTTTTTTATCTTAGCTCAGCCACCTACTGGCTTTGTAGTTACAGGTAAGTCACTTAACCTATTCAAATGTTGGTTTCTCTACCTGTAAAAGGAGGACAAAAACAGATGTCACTCTTGGCTACCTTAAGGATCGATGGTGAAATAAGTAATTTTAAAGTGCTCAATAAACTGTTAAAATGTGACAGATGGATAGAGTTACTCCTGACAGGATTCTTCATAGCTGCCCTTGCATGGTGAGCAGATACAATCAATGAGCGCGCTCATTCCCTTGTTCATCAAACACTACACTACCCACACCGTGCTAAGCACTGTAGGGCCTACGGAGGAGTAAGACACGCCATGCTCTCAAGGAACTCACATTCTAGAAGAGAGATAGCACCTGAATACAAAACTCTAGCCAAGGCTGAATATCACTGCGTAAGAAAGACACACTAGGCAGGTGGCGAGGTGAGTTTAGCCCCAAGACCCTGTGTTGAGTTCAGAGTGGGTAGGAAGGAAAGAACAGCAGCAACAATAGCACAGGTCCAGGACAGGAAGGTGAGAGATATATGAAGAGGAGCCGAGTATGATCAGGTGTAAAGATTAACTGGGGGTCAAGTCATGAGAGCTGGGAATGACCAGGTGAGAAGTAACTCAGGAGCCAAGAGCAGGCTCCGAACAGGGGATGAACTGGACTACCAAAGCAGCTCTTTCTTGAAAACCTCCCTTGTAGAGTTTTTCACTTCTGGGAGAGGAATTACCACTCACTTTAAGGGGAAAGGAAGCTGGAAAGAAGGATGTTATCACTCACACTTGGAAAGGAGGCTAGAGAGAGGAAGGAACTTATTTAAGGTCATTCAGTGGTCACGCCAGCAGAAAGCACTTCAAGTCTGGTCCAGATCCTGCTGCCTTCTGCAAGGGCTCAACTTCTCAGCACAGTTCAAGCCTTTTAGCAAAGTCAGAACTAAGTCAGAACTCTGTGTGCCAGGTTCTGTGCTGAATGTCAGTGCCTGCCACAAATTCCATATAACAGTGCTTCCCTGTTTCTCTTTAGTCATAGCAGCTACGTCCTCTTCAAACTTACCTCCAAAGACTCAGTTGGGACTAACTCACAACAGCCACAGGATCTTTCTACAACACATTGCTAGTCATATTGTTTCGTTTAAAACCCCTACAGGCTTGTTAGAGCCAACAGGATAAAATCTAGACTCCTCAGCATGGTCTGCAGGCCCTCCACAACCAGGCCCAACCTCAGTGGACCAAACTTACCACAGCCAACAAGGCCTACAGTTAGCCCCCTCGCCCCCCACACACACTTCAGGGCCACACCTGCGTTCTCCTTGCCCTTTAGTCACATTGGCCTTCATCTAGTACCCCCAATACCACCTCGGAGACCTTGGCCACACTATTTTCTCTGCTCGAAACAACAGCACCACCTTCCCCAAGCTCATTCTTAATCACTCTTCGGAGCTCAGCTCAAGCAACAACCCCCCCTTCCCTGACAGAGTCAGGTTCTTCACTGTTCACCCCACAGCACCCTGCATTTCTTCCAGAATCCTCTCCGAATAGTAATTAGGTATCTGTACTGTGCCCTTTGTCCGAAGGGCAGGGACTTCTCTTAGGCACAGCACAGTGCCTGCCCGGCACACAGAAAGCTCTTAAGTATTTGTCCAATTAAGGAATAAATGGACGAGAGCACTGACTTAGCCTTCATACCCACTCCGCCCCCACCCCTTGTCACTGGCTAGAAGAATCTTGCCCCAGATCGCTGGCAACGCTAGTTGGTTCTTACCACCTCTGCACTCCCATGGCCCCTCGAGAGGCCGTTGTCATGTTTATGCACGGTCTCCCGCAGGGGACCGGGAGCTCCTCCAGGACAGGGCCGGGTCTCATCGCCCCTGGGTCCCAGGCGGCCCACGGAGGCCGCCGAGCTCAGTGGAACTTTGCAGAACGGACAGCTGCGCCGAGGGAACCGCTGCGGGGACCTTGCCTGGGATACGTCTCCCCTCCCCTGCAACAGCTCGACCCGACAGGGGCAAGGTCGGCCAAGTTCTCGCTGCTGGCCCAGGCGGTGCTTGGACACACAGGCCCGGCGCCGGGCCCCAGAAGGAGGGGGAGACACGGCAGAGGCTACCCGGCTCACTGAGGTGCGCGGCCGAAACGAGAAGCCTCCAGTGTAGCTCGGCCACCGAAACTGGGTGACTCCGGCGAGCAACTACCCCTTGGGGACTCAGTTTCCCCTCCGGCCAAATGAGGCGAACACCGGCTCCCGCGAGAAGTGGCGCGGGAACAGGAGCCGCGGGCTCTGCACAGCGCCTGGCACTAAGCTGCGCCGACGGACGACCAGGAAAGCTTACGCCCTCCTCCCAGGTTGCACTCAGACCTAGTCTCACCTCAGCCTCGGGCTCCGGGACTCACTCACCTCACGGCCCCTCCTACTACAGCGGGCCGCCCAGCCTCAACTGCCCTCACTTCCTCTGGCCCGCCCCGGAAGCGATTTACGCAGCTGCGCACCGAGCCCCCGCCCCGCCCGCCCTCGGAACGCGGGCCCCAATCGGGCGGGGCGGGGGCGCGGGGCGCTGGGCGGCCGCAAGTGCGGACCCCGGGGGAGGGACACACCCATCCCCTAAACCACACTTCCTCTCTGAGTCCTGGGGAAAAATTGACTGAGCTTGAAGATAGCGAAGTCCTGACTGGTCGCTTAACCCGCTGGTCTCCGTGTCTCTGCTGCTCTTAGTTCCGATTCAACCTTTGGAAGCCGAGGTCTGACTACGTCGCTGCTCAGACCCCAAATTATGTGGTGTCTGTTGTCCTCATCCGCCTGTAAACTTGAGAATCCTCACCCTGGCGTTCCAGGTCCTCTAGTGGAAGAGCTTGCCTTGCATTTCGTCCTGGTCCCCTTCGCAGTTCATACTTACCAGCCAAGACCCTCTGACAGCCTTCTCTCCAGCAAGAATGGGCCTCTTTTCTGCCTCCTGCCCTCCTGCGCTTTGTATCTTCTATTTTAGCCTTGATGTTATTTCACACACTCATATTTTCAGTGAGTTGGTTGATCAGATGGCTAGCGTAGGTTGATGGGAAGACCGCAGAGGCATTGAGAAAGAGGCCTACATTCCTTCCAGGCTCACTCATCCACTCCCTCTTCTGCTGAAACCCTCCAGATCCTGGTCTCCATGGCATTCATGCCTGGGTCACATGCCCTCCTGTGATCTCAGCTTGTGTCTGTACCTGGCTCCCAGACTGCAGTTCTTTGGTCTCAAAGTCTGTAAGTCCCAGCTGTCAAAGCACAGGACTGTACACTGAGCCTCATGGTCAGAACTCTGCTTGCTTTAATGTTCTGCTGTTGTCCTCTTGAAATTCATAACTTTTTTTTTCCAAAAGGGGTCCTTTTTCATTTTGCACTAGATCCTGCAAATTATGTAGCTGGTTCTGGCTAGAGACTTCAGAGGTTGTCTACCCTGACTCTCACCATATTTCAAATGGTGAAGATTGACTTCCAGGTCAAGCCCGGGGAAGTAACTCCACTCGCTAAGCCAGGGACTGATAGATAACAGGTTACAAAAGGCTGGTTCAACTTGGCAGTGTGGTTAATGGCCCAGAGCCCTTCTCCTGTGATCCCGCCAAGGCTAGTCTTTGAGACTCTATCCCTGCTCATCGTTTCCCCTTTCCCTTTCGCTCCTTTTATAGGTTTTTCCTGAAGTGTTACTCCTTTCAGGAAAAATTACCTAATGCCTATCTCAAGCTCTGCTTCTAAGACAATGGATTTAACTTAAGAATCTTTATAACAGAGCATCAGATTCTAAAAGAAGTGAGTTGTACTACTAGGTCTATTATAAACTTATTTTAAGTCACTCAAGCCCTCTGTGACAGATGAGAGAGTCCCCAAGGCATTCCAACTTTGCTCCATTGCCCATCTGGCAAGCCAATCCTACAGAGTAAGATCAAGGACAGAACAGAACATCCCATTCAAAGGAAAGGCACTTAGAACCACCCTAGTTTCTCCAATTTTATTATAGGACATGTTAGGGACAAGTGAGGGAAATGGCAGAGGAGTGACAAGGGCAGCTGGGGGCCACCATGAGCTTTGAGGCACATGTGGGTCAGGCAGAGGCATCTGATGAGGATGCAGAAAGCCCCAGCAAGCAGTGCTTTACTGCCACCCACACCTAGAAGCACTGATATAGACTTAGGGACCCCCTCTCTCTGTAAAGGGCATGGAAGCATTGCCTCCCATAAGGACATAAAGAACTTGGCTGAGCTTGCTAGCTCATGCCTCATTAGGGATGGAGATCAGAGGGGAATGAGACATTTTGGTTTGAAAGGCTTTCTTTTTCACCTCAGTAAAAACAGGCAGGGAAGAGATTTGGGGGTGCAGTGCAAAACAAAATACCACACAATCAACTCAGGATGAATTTCAACTCTACCACTGAGAGAACTTGGGCAGGTCACTTCATTTCCCCAAGACTCAGTTTCTTCATCTGTAAAATGCGAACAGTTAATATCCACCCCACAGGTTTGCTGTGAGGATTAAATGAGAAAATAAAATACATGTAATCTTAAGAAAAGTGCCTCAGACAGAGAAGGCTTAGGGTGGATACTCCAATGGTAGGCAGGGGAACTCAGCAGATGGGGGGCCTGAGAATGTGTCTGAGGAGATGTCTGCCTTCCTTCCTCATCCAGGTTTAAGAGTGAGTCCCTCTGGGGCAGGGGCAGGGGAGCAGGCTTGGCACCAAAGACCTTAACGAAAGCCTTAGGGCCCCTTATGGGCCTGAGTAGAGGACAAGGATGGGGTTGGAGTACACTGACCCTCTGAGGACTATTTTTAAAAAGCTAGGAGAAGGAAGAGAGGAATATTTCTTCCCATAGGTGCAACTGCAAAGACATCAAGCTGGATCCATCTAGGATTTCAGATCTAGCCATCATGGGGCAGCTGCTGAAGGAAGCCATGGTCTCTTCCTCCTTCTCAGCACTGGAGTTATCAAAAATACCTACAAACTGTGAGAAAGTTCACATAAAAACACTTTTCTGCATGTATAAAAAAGAGACTGACTGCGGTCAGTGGCTTGGGATGTGGACCAAGGCCCTAAGAGTGGTCAAAGAGGGTCAATGGCCACCCAGTGGTGGACAAGCTGGTCTGGGCTGTCATGACAGCCGGGACAGCGCTGGCTCTAAGGGAGGCTGTGTTCTTCAGCTGGGCTACACATCCGAGGAGCTCAAGTCTTAGGGGCAGGAGGTGATACCAGGGCTCTTGCTCCAGCAGTCCTACTGTGATGCTGTGCTGGGGTGGGCACTGGCAGTGCCTAGGGCCTAGGCCTCAGGCCTCAGGGACCCCCTTGCTAAGGGCAGAAGCCTTCTGCAGTAAACCGTCCTGGACATCTGGCCTCCAGCAAGTCCCAAAACAGGTTCTGGTGTCCTATCGTTAGGTTGGATGGACTGGTCCAGGGAGCCAGGTCTCGGAGACCACATGATTTTTCCTTCCGAAGGACGATTCTGCCCAGAACCTCCAGGTGGCTGTCTCTAGCTGAGACTGATCCCACTGAGGACACCTGACAGAGGAGGGCAGCCAGGGCTGGAGCCAGGAAGAAGGCTCCAGAAAAACAAGAGTACCTCTCTCGTACCTCCTGCCCCCTACCCATGCCGGAGCTTCTTGATGTTCCTTTTGGGAGGGAGTGAAAGTAAGGAGAAAGAGGTGACACTGTTTTCCTAGCACCCACTCCTCCCTATTCTTCACCCAGCAAGGGCCTGGACTATGTGCCTGAGAGGGTGAGGTCCAAGGAAATGACCCCAGGCTTTGTTTCAGGGGGTCCCAAGCAGCTTCTGGAGCCATGTAGGTAGTGAAAGGCTGATGGTGGCAGCTGGAGCTACAGGTTCACCCATCCAGTCAGCTCATCCTTGTCAACCCCTCAATACAGGCAAAGCTAGGATGGCCACCCTTAGTTGACCTCCGACCTCACAGGCAACTTGGGAGTAGTGGGGTGGGAGTGTGTGATGTTTGACCGCTCTGGGGCTGAGAGGCCTGTCTGTCAGCATTGGAAGCCTTTCTTTCCAGCACCCCCTCAGCCTGGCTTCTCCCTGCCTAGGTGAGGCAGGCATGCTAGGGCTGGAGGAGGGGCAGGCCACGTCGAAGGCCCTCCTTCAGGAACTGCATGTAGGTGGCCGTGGACGGGTCTTCAAAGGTAGATGAGAAGCTGAAGACATTGTTCTCGATGTCCTCAGGCTTCATGGAGGTGATGTCCAAGAAGTAGTTGGCGTTGATGTGGTGGACCTGGGAGAGCGACTGGGTGACTGGGTGAGGGGGGCGGGGGCCCACCCAGGCGCAGCGCCCCTCTGCTCCCTGTCTGCTCAAGTGTCCTTGGGAGAGGCAGCTGCTCTTAGGCCTCTACTATCCTCGCTTTGGGGCAGACAGCGGATAGGCAGGGCACTTAGGAGCACTGGCCAGAACCCGACCCCGGTTCCTGCCTCTCCTGCCTCTGCTCACACAGGGCCCTTTGACCACAGAGCTTCCACACCTCGTCCACTAGGTGAAAACCTCATGTCTTTCAATACCACCTTTCCCTCAGCCCCATGCTAGGATCCCTCTTCTCCTCTGCTCCCGTGACCCCTGGACTCCCCACCTCCTGTCAAAAGAGGAGATGCTGAGGCTCACAGGTAGGCCTGGTTTCAAAGCCAGCTACACTTCTTACTTGTGCACTTTTGCCAAGTTTCTGGACCTTTCGAGCCTCAGTTTCCTTGTTTGTAAAGTGGGCTTTGAGAATCCATTTGAGGGCATGCATGAGTGCTTGTAAGGGGCCCTGAGGGAGAAGTAGGGTCTTGAAGCTTGGCTCAGCCTGGGGCATCCCCTGGTCCTCTCTGCCTGTCACAAGGCCTGATCCCTCCACCTTCCTCCTTCCATTCCAGGGCTGGCCACAATGGTCCAAGGTTAGCCTTCCCTTCCAGGCCATGTTCCTGTCTACTCTGCTGCTACACTGTGCCCACGCTGCTGCTACCTGGTCCCCAAAGTGCTGTTGAGGTCCCCCTTCCCATGGGAGCCTCCTGACACCTGCATGAGACAGGCAGAGTAGGCATCAGGTTTCCTACTTCATGGATTGGATAACTGAGGCTCAGATTGGTTAAGACACCAGCCAGGAAGTGGTGGAGCCAAACCTGAGGCATGATAAGGTCTGTGAGTCTATGCCCCTGGCTAGTTGCTTCCTCTGCCCCACAGTGCCTGGCCCCAGGCTAGGTACAGGCGGTGGGGCTGTCCTACCACAGTGCCATTGGGCAAGCAGATCATCATCTCCACGGGGAAGCTGTACTTCTCCAGGTGCAGGTCAGCCAGCTTCTTGTGGGATGGGTTCTCCTGGTTGCTCTATGGGGACAGTTGGGCACAGTCCTAATGCCTCGGTCCCCAGTATCGTCCCAGGGGCTGTTCCCACCCACTCTGCACTCACTTGCAGGTCCTCCAGCTCCTTCACCAGGGACCAGGTACTAATGAAGCTCTCATTGAGGAGGGCGAGGATGGGCGAACTTTCCAGGACAGTCTCCCGGAGAGTCCGCCCTGAACCTGTTCAGGGAGAGGCAAGGCCAGAAGAGTGAGACACCCCACATGTCTTACTGGGTTTCCATCAGCAATAAACCTCATGGGCTGTAGAATGATCCCGGCACCAAGGTGAAATAACAGAAGCAAAGAGCCTGCCACAGAGCAGATGATGAATAAATGGTAGCTGTAATTTACATCAATAACATCCTGGGCTGAGATATAGGGTGGAGCCCTACCCGGCTCAGGGACTTTCAGTCTTAAATCCACTAAACTCTGGCTCCTGGGGCCTTTGCAAGACTGTTCGATCTAAAATACTCTTCCTTCTGTCATTTGGCAAACTCCTACTCATCCTCCAAAGTCTCAGCTTAAACATCAGTTTCTCTAAGAAACTGTCCCTGACTCCCACACTCTCGTGTCACTGGTCCTTCCTTCGTGTAACACTGACCACGCTTGTACTTATTCATTCAACATCTGCCTTCTGCAGCAGGCGGTGTGCTCCCTAGGGACAGGGGCCACTTCTGACTTCCTCATTGCAAGACTCCTAGCAATGAGCCTATGGCTTGGCACAGGAGGTGCCCAGGATGTTTGCTGTTTAACTGGATGAGGATAGGCTCATTGTTTTCCTCATCTTTGTACCGACTGCTGAACAACCAAAGCACTTTGCACCTAGCAGGTCTCCTGAATAAGTGAATGCATGCCCAGCCTGTGGCACTATTTTCTCTCAGTTGTGTGCCACACCGTACAGAGCACAGGCACTTTCACATCCATCTTTACAACTCTGGGAGGCAAGTATGTTACCTGTCCTTCACTATTGAGAAACTGAGGCTCAGGGAGGGGAAGTCACTTGGCCAGTTTCCAAGCTGAAAATGACTGAGCTGGGGAATCTTTCTACTGTGTCCAATAGTTTCCTCTGAGTTCGGCACAGAAACCTCCCCCAAGCCCTCAGCCCATGCACCTGCCCTGTGTGGTCCCCAAGTCTTTCATGCTCCAACAGCAGAGGCCTGTTGCTCTCAGAACCTCCTGTACCCACAGGGTGTGAAGTCTCCCCTCCCATTCTCTCCTTGGCCTGGCCAGGTTTCCCTCACCTCAGCAGGACTGGTCGTCCAGGGCCCCCCACAGCAGGATCGAGTGCACCAGCTTGTTCTTGGCCTTGGCTTGGTCGAAGGCCTCGGTGAATGGCAGGTAGGTGACCTGGGGCCAAGCCGAGACAGAAAGAAGCTACTGTGTGCAGCCAGGGTCCCATTCAGAGGCTGAGTGTGTAATGTGTATGTGCATGTGTGGTCTGTGTGTAGTATATATGGTGTGTGTATGCACGTGTGTTGGGGGTTGTGTGTGTGTGTGAGAAGGGGCGCTGCTGAAATGAGGGATGCCTCGTCCAAGTTCTGGATGGCAAAAGAGAGGTTCCCCTGGCACCACTGGGCCCTGCAGCAAGCTCTGCACACAGCCCACAGCCCTGTGCTCATCTGCTGCTCCCACAGCTCCAACCCCATGGAGCCTGACCCTGGCCCTCGTGCCCAGCCTCACCTTCTTGAAGGGGTACATGGCCACCTCCAGGCGCCGGGCGGCCTCCTCCCAGCTCAGCTCCTGCTGCCACTTGATTTCCTCAAACACAAACTGGAGGGGCTCCCCCGAGGGCAGCCGGCTGTTGATCATGTTGCCATCCTCGTCCAGGATCACGGAGGGTATTGAGGGGCCTGTGGCCTCCAGCTCCATCTGGGCCGGAGGTCAGCGAAGGATGACATCAGTAAGGGATGTCTCAGAGATGGGCAAGGATCCTGAAGGGGCCCCGAGAGACCCTCACAGATCCCTCACACATTACAGAGGCGGACAATTGTGCTCTCACCTGGGGTATGTAGCCGATGTCCACTTCCATGTTGCTGCTCTCACTGGCCCCATACAGCCACTCCATGTCCACATTCAGAGACCTGGGGATGAGTGAGAGGGCTGCCAGGGCAGACCACCACCATCTTCAAGGCCCATGAACCATACGTCAGACATTATCTCACTGAAAGTGCACAACTGTCTCCATTTTACAGATGAGGACACTGAGGCTTGGCAAGTTGAACCCAAGGTCTCAGAGCTGCTGGGACTCTGACTGCAGAGCCAGGGCCCTTTCCTCTCCCCGGGCAGCTCTTCCTAAGGCACTGAAACCATATCACCCTCTACTGGCCCAGCCTTTACAGTTCACAAAGGGCTTTCACATCCACCTTGTTCTTCTGCCCTTGACCCTTCCAGGCAGAGATCATGCAGGCCTTCCCCAGGACACAGAGTGGGGCAGGAGTGAAAACCTAGCACTGTCCTCTAGCAGGGAGTCTGGCCTGACCAGGTGCCATCTGCAGATCTGCCGCATGGGGGCACCCCAGGACTGACGATCAACCATCATGGGTAGCTTGAGCAGGGTGCCCACAGAGCGAGTCAGCAGTCCCTGTGGCCTGTCTTGGGGCTGGTCATTTGTACCTCTCCTCTGTTTCATCCAGTCCAGGGCCGCACTCCCCGCCCCACCCTCATGGCCAACCCTGGGGTGAAGGCAGATGGAACCTGGGCTGAGCCAGAGGAGCTCAGGTGCTTATTTGCCGAGGGAGGAGAGGAAGAGGAAGCCACTCCTGTTTCTGGGGCAACTTCCTCTTCCCAGGATATGCCAGCCATCCCCTCGCTGCTGCCCAGGAGCCAGCCTCCCATGTAGCAAATGAGGAAACTGAGGCTCAGAGAAGGCCAGGAACAGGCAGACCCCTGGTCCCACAGCCAACTTAATTATGGGCCTCTGGGCTCCCAGCCCAAGTCTTATCCCTGTACAGAGTTGCTAAGGGGCAGTCTGGAAAGACCTGAAGCCTGGGTTTCTAGGTCCCCTCGTAAGGCAGGCTGGCACTGAATCGTCCCTTAAGCTCCCTAAGGCTCTGTGGTAGCAGCTGCAGGCAGTGGAGGGCCTGCCCTCAGGCCTTTGCACGTGCTGTTCCCCCTGCCTGGCTAAACATTCCTCACCCCCAGGAAGGGACATCTACATAACTGTCCCTTCTCCTGAGAAGCCTTTCTAGACCCCAAGCAGCCAGGTCCTTGCCCACCTACTGGCCTCCCCCTAGGGTGGCACGAGCAGGCTGTGGTTATGGGTCTGTCGGAGTCTGTCGGTCAACATGAGGGTGGGGAGGCTCCAGCTTCTGGAAGGGTCTGTTGCCTCTGCATTTGGTTCAGGGCACGGTGTTGGTGAGCCAGGCCATGTGGCACCTGGGACATGCTTGTCGGATGATAGAATGACCCTCTTCAACCTTCTTTAAGCTACTTCTTTCAGGGTCAGCTCCAGGTCCCTCCCAAGAGGGAGTCCAGGCCTCTCCCAAGAGAGGAACAAAGGAGAGGCAGAGGCTGAGGGGCCCAAGAGAGGAACAAAGAAGGGGCAGAGGCTGAGGGGCCCTCTGGGTCCCTGCTTCTGACCCTGGAGCTGAGGGATGGGCTAGGCCAAGGCTCCTACCTGTGGTTGGGCACAAAAAGCCGGAAGTCACGGACGTGGGTCGCATCTTTGGAGAGGATGATGTGGCCGGTGAACTGGCCAGGCGAGAACCAGAAGGGAAAGTCGGGCGGCTCGCTGAGCTGGAACTCGGCGTGGATTCTGGGGGGAAGGAGCAAGCTTGGAGCGGCTCCTGCTGAGCCAGAGCCCAACCTCTGACTCGGCCCCAAAGCCTGGGAATCCCTGGGCAGACTGTGTGGGGGAGAGGGCTGGCCGGGAGTAACGTGAGTGTAGGGCGGGGAGACGGCAAGAGGCCCTCCAAGCGCTGCCCATCCTCAGGTCCAAGTTCATGTGCTGTCATCTCCAGAAGTCTTGTCTGACTCCTCTGAGCTCTCACGGCTTCTCAAGGGTGCATTGTGACCTGGTGTCACAGCTTTCTATACCCCTTTTCTGTGTGGATGACAATCGCAGCCACCAGCCCTGTGCTAAGCATGCTCTGTGCCTTTTCTCTTCCTCTCAAGAGGAAGTTATCACCACCCTGATCCACACATGAGGAATTTGAGGCTCAGAGAGCCACAGCTGCTTGCCCCAAACCCCACAGTGATAAGTGGTGGAGCGGGGGCTTTGAACTGTGTGATGCTTTGGAGTCAAGGATGAGGCCACTCACCGGAACATCACAGTGTAGTAGAAGTCGCTGATGGCAGTCAGGCAGGCGACTGCCCCTTGAGGGGCAAAGCGGGTCTTCACGAAGGGTCGCGGGTGGAACATGCTCAGGAGCTGGTGGATGATGACCTGGGGAGTAGCAGTGCGACCCCAGGCTGGCTGGCTGGGCCCTGCTGGGCCTCGACTCCCTAGGTGAGGGTCTAGTGGCCAGGGTGGAGGTGGGTCCAGAGGGAGGTGGAGTGAAGGTGGGGTAGCACAGAGGTCCAGGGGCAGACAGGGAGGGGCTGTGCCTGGGCCGGGGTACAGGGCCAGGAGTTCACCGTGAGCTGTCCTCACCTCCTTGCCCTTGGGCGGTGGTGGGTAGAAGCGGTTGTTGGACAGATAGCCAGTGAAGACACTCAGCTCACTGGGGATGATCCACCAGGGCTCGCCCAGCTCCACCTGACCCCGAGGGGGAAGGAAGGGCCGGAAGTGGCGGGCAGCAAACACGGCACTTGGCGAGGCTGCGGTCATCCAGTTGCGGAGGCCGGACAGGGCCAGGCGGGAGACCTGGGACAGGGGAAGGCCGAAGCTCTGGGGCACCAAGAACCATGACGTTGGGACTCCCTGTCCCATGTGTGGGTGGAGTAGCCCCTCGAGTCCTGAGCCAGTCCGTAAGCTGAGGGAGCAGAAGAACTCAGGGGAGGCTCCTGCCCTGGTAACAGCCTCGGACCTGGCACTGTCCTGCCACAGCCAAACCTCATTTCACCCTCGTTGGCCCCCAGCCCAAGAAGCAATGCCCTGCAGCCCACTAGGCCCAGCCCAGAGCAGAGCAACTTGCTTGAGGGCAGGGGCGCTGAGGGAGCTGGAGAGCCATCCAGGACTGGGAGCCTTCCTCGTCCCCTCTACCCACCTTGCTTTCTGCTCCCCAATCGCTTTTCTAAGCCTCTTCTCTGAGGAGGCTAATGTCTCACTGATAAGGTCAGAGTTTGGGTTTGGAGTTAAGTCTGAGGAGGGAAGTAGTAACTCCCTTTTGCGTGAAATTTTGAAGGTTAAGAGCAGGATGAGACCACAAACAAGTGGAACTTCTTTCTCCCCAGAGTGTGCCCTGTGCCCCACTGGCTGGGCACCTGGGCAAACAGCCTGCCCTGAGCCATTTCCTCATGAGGAACCCGCCTCCCTTCTGTCTGATGCGCTGATGGAGAGGAGAGAATGAGGGTCAGAGACCATGCAGGCCTGTCTGCACTCCTGCTTGAGCAAAGGTGAGACCCCGGAGCATGCAGGTCCCCGGTGGACCCTCCACTGTCAGCTCCTCCCTGTCCTTCTGGGCTACATGTAGGAGCTGTGTCCTGCTGAGGCATCAGCCACCGGGACCGCGAGTGCCTGGCACCCCTTGGGGGTGTTCAGCCACCAGGCAGCGGCCCCTGTCTTTGACCACAGTGGGTCCCCTCTCCCTTCCCCACCCCCATGGCAGAGGGGGCCTAGGCTTGGTGAGAAGTAGAGGTGGGAGGAGAGGGGTGCAGGGAGCACCCACTGAGGGGGATTGAACAGGCAGGTTCCCAAAGCAGGGTTGGTTGTGCAGGGCCCGGCAGAGCTTGCCCACCTGCTGGGTCCTGCTCACAGGCTGGTGAGCCCCTGTAGGGGAGCCGCCTGCTGAGGGGGGCTGGGCTCTGGGGGGACCCTGCTAGGGAGGCTAGGCTGGGGGTGCTGCTCCTGACCCATCTCCCCCGTAAGTACAGGTGCTCTGCAGGGCATTCATCTGCTGAAACAGCTTCAATCTGCTCCCCCGTCCCCCATTGCCACCAAACCAAGGCCCATCCAGAACTTTCCATGAAAGGTCAAATCTGTATTTCGGACTGCTTGTTGGACTCTCCTCCTCACATCCCCCAGGCACCTCAACTTCGACATGTCCGATCTGACCTCATCCGTCCCGACCTGATCTGCTTCCTTTCTCCAGTCCCCCACTGAAGCAGACGGTCACCATACACCAGGTCGCCAGCCAGAAGCCTGAGTCACCCGACTTCCCTCCGAACACACACTTTCCGTTAGTAGCCACGCCCTGCCTTTCCTCCTTTGCTGGCGGATCCTGCAGGCTGGCCTTCCTCCATCACCACTTCCTCCCTGGCCTGCCTTCTCCTCCCTCCCAGGAAATGGTCTTCCTGTCTCCCATTTCACTTTAGCTGCCAGCCTGGAAAGCACAGATTTGATGAGGGAACCAATTCTTCTATTTCAAAATCTGCTATGGTGTTTTGCTGCTAAAGAATGAAGGCCAAAGTCAGGCAACAGAGGCCCGTCGAGGTCTGGCAACTTCTCTTTCAGCCCCACTGACCAGGATGCCTCTGCATGTGTCCCGCATGCTCTGGGTCCAGCCACACCCGCTCCTTGCCCTCAGTTGAATGACCTGGCCCTTTCTGCCTTCAGGCCTGTGTTCATGCCGAAGTAACACCTCAGCTGAGATGTAAGTGCTGAGGAGGTGTGGGCTGGGCATGGAGAAAAAGTCGTCCCTGGCTGAGGAAACAGCAGAGAGAAGGCTTGCAGTTGGAAGGAAGCCTGGACGTCTGGAGTGGTTGGAAGGAAGAAAGTGGAGAAGGGAGGGCAGGAGAGAGGGTGGGAGAGGCAGGTAGGGTCTGGGGATGCCTAGGGCCCGGGATGGGCTTGAGACCTTGTCCACGGAGCCTCGGGTCGGGGCGCGGCCGGCTAGCACAGAATTTGCCAGGTGCTGTCCCCACCCCACGACCCACTGTCAGGGGCAGAACCTCAAATGTGGCTCATCAGTTCAGCAGAGTACTTGTCAGGCGCTGGACATCGTGCTAGGGGCCTGGGGTTGCACAAATGTGGGGGACACAGGCCTGGTCCTCAACAAACTCACAGCCTGGGTGGGGGAAAGACTGACCTACAGAGAGTAATGATTAAAGTGAGGAGGCTGCATCAACACAACCTAGTACACTGGAGCCTTCCTACCCCTGCGGGCGCCTGGCTGAGCCCTCTTACTGACAGATGTCACTCCTCCAGGAAGCCATCCTAGATCTCCCATCTGGCACAGAGGCTCATGCTTATCCCTCCTGCCTCTCCCACCAGACTGTGCCTGGACGGCAGGGATGGCATCATGCTCACTTCTGGGCCCCTAAGGCCTGGCACATTAGGTGCATAGAGGGCAGCTGATAAGGACAGAAAGAAGGAAAGAAAGGAGGTAAGATGAACATAGCCCCATGCTCAGGAGACGAGTTCACACAAATGATTTTCCTGTCTGTAGTCTCGTGGGGCCTCTTTGCCCCCTCGCCTCAACTCACCCCTAGGAACCCGTCTTTGCTCTTGGTCATAGACTCCGGGAGCAGAGGCTGGAATCGGGCTTCTATGGTGAGCGTCTCCTCGCTGGGGTCAGGGGGCAGTTCCTCCTCCTCGTAGCTGGCCGTAGGAGTTGACCCTACGAGACACAGGTCACTGAAGAGGGGCCCTTCCCTTAGGCATCTACACTGGCTGGTGACTAAGGAAGCCATCGGAAGCTGGGGGGAACAGTCAACAATGACCAAAGTCACAAATGATATGTATTTTAGTGTCATAGTAGCCCTGTGAGAGGCTACATTATTACCAATTCCTGTTTTATACATGAGAAAGTAGAGGCTCGGAGAGGTAAAATCATTTCCCCAAGGTCACACAACTAGGTAGTGGGGGAGTCAGGATTCAAACTCAGGCCTGTTTTACTCTAAACCCATGATTAACCACAACCCCATTCTGGAGGAGTTAAGATCTCAGAGCCTCAGTTTCTTCAAACGCTCAAGAACCAGATGACTTGGGTTCAAGTCCCAGCCCCACCCTTCACCAGCTGTGTGATGGCTGGACAGTGGCTGTTATGAGGATTAAATAAGATAATCCACGAAGTGTTCGCATCAGGCCTGGTAGAGTAAACCCATAATAAACTTTAGCTGTGCTACTTTACCGGGGGTGTCAGAGTCAGGGAGCCAGGGAGCTGGGGCTCAAAGCTAATTCTCCCGACTCTAACCTGTGTTCTGCCAGGCCATTCTCACTTTGTCCTATCTTTTGTCCTCCAAACCAAGTCCCAGATGAACTCGGTGCTGGGCCCACCAAAGGTGGCATGTGGGCAGGCAGCTGCTTCTCCCAGTTGGGATCCCTAGCACCAGAGAGAAGCTACTTTCTGGGGCTGGGAGAGGCGAATGTACCAGGCTGGGCATCATCAGCCCAGGTCCAAGTTAAGGTCAGTTCCATTTCCTGGACCATTTGAAGCAAGTCACTGAGTCTCTCTGGTTTTCCTACATGAGAAATGAAGACCATGCATGTCCCTGTCATGGGGTCTTGCGAAGAAATAAACAGTGCCCTGAGAGGCACTCAGTCCCAGGACTCAGAGCAATGAATGAAAGCAAGAAACAGAATCAGGTCATCTCTGGTGTCACAGAAAGAGCACTGGTTTTGGAGTGAGGAGACTCACTTCTCCCTGATTTTCTGGGTGGTCCCGTTTCCCCATCTGTATAAAGAGGGCTGGAATGGCAGTGGCTGACCTTGATTCTTCAGACCTCTTCCTGCTTAGAGACCTGCCAAGTGTGTAACTTTCAAGTGTGCAGGGAGTCAAGATGAAAGTTTAAGGGAGATATGAAGCCTATTTCAAAAGGGGTGACTACTAGAAGGATGGGGCCCCACGATACACGGATAATGGAATAAAGAAGGGGTGGGTCTCGTCATGTCTGCTCTCTCAGAGCAGGTTTGTTGTAGAGGGCATGTTTGGCATTTGTGGACAGACTGACTGACAGACTGAATGGGTATATTTGAAGCAGTTCTTAACCAGGATCGTCAGAATCACTCAGGATGTCTTTTTAAACTACAGATTCCAGAACCCACTTTAGACCTACTGAGTCAGAATCTCAAGGAGCTAGAATTAGGAAACCGTCCTTTTAATGAGCACTCCCATGACTCCTGATGCAAATCCCTGTTCTAAAGAATCAGTTATTTCTGCATTTGTAAGTCAATGCAACAAATCTTTCTAAATCTGTAATCTGCAAACCTCAGAGGAAGGGTGCAGTAGGTATGTGCGTTATTAGTCTGCTTGCTCATTCAATTATTTTACTGTTGTCACAAATAATTATTAATAATAATGATGCCCAGCATTTTATGGTCTTTTGGTTTAATAAAAAGTTTTATTTCCTGACTTCTGAGTAACACTTGCTCATTATACATAATTTGTAAAACTTTTAAGGTATAAAGCAGAAAATTAAACACTCACAACTATACCAGCTAGACAGACTATTTGCTTCTATTTGCTGCTTAGATTTGGTGTTTTTGGTTTTGTTTATTTTGTTTTCCCAAAACTTGGTCCAGTTTTGCCCTTGGAGGTAATGGAGGAAGGGGTTATTTTCCACTGATGGAGAAAAAGATTTATATGAAAAAAATTAAAAGTGCTCCCCAGCCCAGCAAGCTTGGCCAACATGTCATTATGAGGGAACTCTTGTTCAATGGCCATAAAAAAAGGACAAGGAGGTGGCTATGTGGATGCTCGAAAGAGTGTGCAAATTAAGAGATCAGAGTCGATCCACATGGGGCTGACCTGCTGACCTACCTGTCTGCTTTCATGACAGAACTAACAGCCACTGAGATACTGACACATGTCTGCTCCAGCAAATTACTATTTTTCCATCTGACTTTCCTCTTCTAGCAGTGACCATAGGTCACCAGGCCAGCAAGTGATAGGCCTGCCTAACCCATCCTGAGACCCAGAAAACCCATCACAGGGCTTTGGTGCTTACTCACCTGAGAGCAGCTGGCATCTCTTCTTGCCTTTCCCATCAACTGACCTACTCACACTGGGCAACTTGGGTAACAAGTAGGTGCCCAAGATCCTAAGTTCAAGAAATGTCACAAGAAATGGACACAGAGGTTGGGGTGGTGGTAAGGTGGTAAGAGAAGCATTTTACAATTCATTAGCTGTTCAGGCCTTTATCCTTATAAAAACAAAAACAAAAACAACCATCACTGAGTACAGCTAGGCAAAAATGGATAGCAAGGATGGGACAGGAATCTGACAGCACCTAAGCAAGTTTAATGTTTAGTAATAATTGGAATAGCTCCTGTCTATTGATTGTCTACTGCCTATCCACTCCTTTGCAGATATTCTCTCTCATCCTCAAGCCTGTGAGCTGGGGTGGGACCTGGAGCCAGATGGCCCTGGTTCTAATCCTGGCTCTGCACCTTTCTAGCCTGGGCAAAGCACTGAGCCTTCCGGGGCCTCAGTCTCCCAAACCATAAGCATGAGGATCATGACAGTGTCCATCACACAGGGCGCTGTGAAGATTAAAGAGATAACTCATGTGAAGTGCTTAAAGTCATGTCCGGCCCTGAGGAAATGTTAGTATTATTCACATGTGAAGAGAAGACGCACGTGTGTGTGTATATGTGTGTGCATGTGCTGAAATAGCTTATCCAAACCAGCAGCTAGAGGTGCCAGAGCCAGGAGGATCCCAGAGCTGCCAGGACCCACAATCTTCCTTCTACTGCAGGTGCCTCTCCTGCTGGGAGTAGACACAGCTGCCAAGAAGCTGAGGGCGGTGCCTGGGCTTCCTCCTCCCCAGTCCCCAGCCTCTCCTGGTACCTGTCAGCTTCTCAGAGATGGGCCTGAACTCCTCAGGGCTGATGTACATATCCCGGTCCGTGTCCAAGGAAGAGAAGAGGAAGAGGCCTTCTGTCCCCAGGGCCTTCAGCGCTGACTCCTGCTTAGAAGGAAAGGGCCAGGTTGAGCACCAGTTGGATACCATCTTCCTGAGTTCTCTCAAAATCGTCCAGTCCATGTGTCCAGATGTCACCTCTGCGCTGCTGCAGAGCCCAAGTCTCCTTTCCTGACCCCTGCTTCACTCCATGCCTGCATCCACTTTCTAAGTCCCCCACCCCCAGGCAACTCTGTCTTCCCCAGTCCCTTCTATCTGGCCCCATCCCCATTTCACCCTATTCTTTAACCCACTGTCCTCTCCTGTCTCCCTCCCTGCTGTCCCAGTGCCCCCAAGCCCCTTCCAGATTCTCTGGGTCCCAGCTTCTGTGCCTTGTCTGCAGTCACTGTTCTAGTCACTCTTGGGGACTGTCTCCTTGCAGTTTATTCCAGCCCGTGTCTCACGCTGGGCCAGTGCGTTCACCTCCTCCAACAGTCCTTCCAAGTCTGCCGACCCTCGGTACCCCAGTTTCTCCTCGCTTCCGTGCCACTCTCCCCAACCCACCGCTCTCTCCCGTCCCTGTCCCCTGTCCCCTTCGTGCAGCCCTTCCAGTGCCTCCCCATCCTCCTGCACAGTAGCCCTCCGAGCCAACGCACAGGGCTTGCCCACCCCTGCCGCCTCTCCACCCCGGGGCCCAAACCCTCTGTGAGTCCCTCTGCGTCCGCCCAGGATCCCCAAGTCCCTGGTCCCCAGCGCCCGCCCGCCGCCCGCGGGACCTGCCGCGCGGCCGCCTGGGCCTCGGTGTGGCGGGCATAGGCCCGGGCGGCGGCGGCGGCTGCGGCGGCGGCGAGCAGGGCCCCGAGCAGCGCCAGGGCGCGGGCGCGGTGTGTCGGGGGCGCGGGCGGCGCGGGCGGCGCGGGCGGCGCGGCGGGACCGGGGCTGGGGGGTCCGCGCTCGCCCGGCCGGGCCCGGCCCATCGCGGCGGCTCGGCGGCGGCTCGGGGCGACTGGGACGCGGAGCAGCGGGCGGCGGGGCGGGGCGGGCCCGGAAGGCGGGGCGGGGCGGGGCGGGGCGGGGCGGCCGGGGCTTGGGGGCCGCCGGCCCTCTGTTGTCTGTCGCGGCCGCACGCCTGCTTGAGAGCCTGGCGCAGTGTCCGGGCACACAGTGGCGTCAGTAGGTGTTGAGCGAGTGAGTACAGGGAGGCCAAGACTTCCTGCCACCCGTGCCATCTCGGTTCCTTCTTCCTGCACTTTAATTTCCCAAACAGAAACCGGGACTCCGCGTCTCATCTTGCTGGCCGAGGCTGGGAGCAATTCCAGGCGGCGGACCTGGAGAAGCAAGGGCCTGGGGTGGAGGGTGGGGAGGACCCGCACTTCCTGGAGCTTACCCGGGAGTGGGGTCATGCATGGGCCACCAGGCCTCTTGACCACCTCTGGGAGGCCAGAGGAGGGCACTGCCAGGTCCTCCAGCAGCAGATGGGCTCTCCGCCCTCCACCGTTATCCCACCTGTTTCTAAAATGTCTTCAGTCAGCTAGAAAAAGAAAAATTGCAAAGTTCAACGCCTATTCCCTTCATGGTCCGGATGGAAGGCCACCTCTGCAGATTCGTTAGGGATGGAGAACTGTAGGCCTGAAACTCTCACCCGCCCGAGGCCGAGCTTTCCTCACCAGCAAAGAGTCAAAAGAGGCCCTTCTGTGAGGTGTAGTGAGGAGGGAATACCCAGGCTGGCAGGGCTGCTGTGAGTCTGGGCTGTGACTTACTGGCCGCCCTCTGCTCTGCTGGGCCTGGCACGGCCATAGGAGTGATTTTTCTGGAGAATATTCGGCATTTGGAGGAAGAAGATCTTGGGAATGGAGGTGGGTGGAGTTTGAGGAACTACTTCGTGTCTGTCAAGTTCCCAGGGACCTTGGTTCCACTGGAGCGCTCTAACATGACATCAAGTTCTCCAGGAGCTAGGGAGGCTCTGTCTGCACTTCCCCGGAAGAGGGCAGCAGCTACTGAAGCCTCTGGACAAGAACCCTGAGCCCAGGGGAGCAGCAGTGCCATCCTTGGAGATCCCCGCCAACCCCAGAGCTAGTGCACCTGCCAGGTTTGGGATGTTAGGTACTTGGGATTTAACAGGTACTGAGCACCCACTGTGTGCTGGGCTTGGTGTTGGATGTGTTATGTGATCTCATTTTGTTCTTGAGCCACCCAGTGGGATTAGGATTGTTTGCCTCATTTTTAAATTAAGGAGTTTTAGCTTTGGCACCCAGGCGTATCTGAGTCAAAATCTCTTGCCACGCTGCCTCCAGGAGGATGGCTGAACTGACTTCGTGGGGGCAGGGACTTGCCTCTACCACCACTTCTGTCCTTCACGGGTAACCAGCCGTGACAGCATCATGCAGCAGGGCCCGTCTTCCCAGTGTGCACACAGAACCTGGCACATGGCGGGCACTCCAATGTCTTTTGGATGAATGACTCTCAGGTCCCAGGAGTTGAGGGCCCTAGACCTAGCCCTTGCCCAGCGCTCTGGCCCCACATCCTCAGAGGTACCCACTGCAGGCCTGACAGCTGCTGTTGGCTTCTGAAGGCTTCCAGCTGTGCCACTTCCAAACCATTACCACTAATGTTTGGGGACACCCAGCATACGGCAGATGTCTTTAGAAAAGCAAATTCTGTTCTGTCAGGAAGGAAAGCTAACAGAGCACAAAGCAGGTTAAGAGGGGAAGATTTATGAGCCAAGGTCCCCAGAAAATAAATGAGAGAAGATTACTTTTATTTATTACTCTCGCTTTTTGTTAAAGACGCAGCTACCCCACCGGTCTCTGGGCCAAGGGCTGGAGAGATGCATTGCTGGGACTGGAAGGGTTACGTCTCTCAGACTTGGCAAGGTGTTGAGGATGAGTGGATTTACAAGACTTGACTCAGGTCAGCAAGCTTCTGGGAAAAGGATCAATCTTGGGACCCAAGTCTGAGGAAACATCAGCTCTGGGCCTCCGTAGAGCTGCCTAGAGACCAGGAACAGCTGTTAGACCGGAGCAGGTATATTTGGGCCTCAGTTTCCTCCTCTGTAAATCTTTGCCTGCAGGATTCGTCAGGGCTCTGTGAAGAGGAAATACGAATTGGATCTCAAACACTCGCCAAAGCAGAGATGCCTCTCTGCCAGATTCCTGGGCAAGCTCTCGGCATCTTCCTTCAGCCCTCCGCCCCTGCCTAAGCATCCCCCAAGACCAAATGGCTCCTGGAAGCCCTTGGACAGTCAACAAATCTTCCTCCCAATTTCCCAATTTTGTAGATTCAGAGCTAATGGCAAGATGCTTGCTCGATGCGAAAGGCGGAAAATGTTTAGATTTATTGCTTTGAGAATTTGGTCTGTCTCCTGGGCCTGGTTGATACAGTTTCCTCCAAGTTTCAGAGCATTTTGTTTAAAAAAAATTTTTTTTCGACAGCAGTGTCTTGCCTTACATTTACGTAAGGTTTTATAGTTTACAAAGAGCGTTCACATAATAATAACAATCATCACTATATGTACTGAGTTCCTACACTGGGGAGCTCAATTAACCCTTGAAATCACCCTCCCTTTCCACAGATGGAGAAGCAGAGACTCAGAGAGGTTAAGGAGATTGCCCAAGGTCACATGGCCACACAGGGTCACACAGGGAAAGGGCAGAGTGGTGCTGAACCTGGGTCTACTCGGTTTGAGCCTGCGCTTGTCACTCTGCCTTTCTTATTTTCAACTTGACCTAGTGCACATGAATCTGCAGATAAATAGTGAGAAAACAAAACAAAATAAAACCCAGAGGCTTTTGCAGAAAACAGTCGGAGGCTGGAATGAGTATAATAACCAGGTGTGTTCAAGGGAATCCTTGCATCTCCAAACAATATGTTTTGTGCTAAGATTATTTTTGTAATGATGGAGTTGGTGGAGGGTCAGGGAGGCAGTGAGCAGAGGATAGGCTTTCTAAGTTCTAAGACTGTTCCGTCTCAGATGGTGACTAGTAACCACACGTGGCTATTTACATTTAATTAAAATGAAATAAAGTAAAAAATTCAGTTCTTCCACTTGCTATATTTTAAGTGCTCAATATCCACATGTGGCTACCCTATTTGACAGTAAAGGAACATTGCCATCATCACAGAAAGTTCTCCTGGACAGCATTGTTCCAAGCCACCAGTGAGTCTGCCCCTTCTTACCCTGACTGCCCCGGAGGAGGGGAAGCTGCTGGCACAGGTAATAGACACACACACCTATTTTGAGGTAGCTGCTTCTGTAGCCAAGGTACCTATAGATGTCATCCAACACCTGAGTCCCTCTCTCTACTCTGGAGAGGCTACAACTCCAGGGATCCAAATAAAAGGAAGAAACCTAAGGAGTGGCCATTAACTGAGACCTTATTTCTCAAAGTCGGTCTGAGGACTGGCAGCATCAGCATCTCCTGGGAGGTTGTTAGAAATGCAGAATCTCAGGCTCCACTCCAGACCCACTGAACGTGAACTGAACGTGACCCTGCATTTCAACAAGATCCACAGGTGGTTCAGGTGCACATTCAAGTTTGAGAAGCTCTGACTTAAAAGACAGGCTGAACGAGATCAAAATATTGTCTCAAATATAGGAAACCAAACAGGTATTTTTAGATTCAAAAAAAAAGCATCCGTACCCCACCCCACTCCCCCGTAGAGTGTGATTAAGCCTTAATCATAGAGGGCTGAGCATCTCTGTGCCACATGGTCAATGAGCCTATTTCCAAGCACAGATCCCAGGGGCAAGCTGTGGGGAGCTGGCCCTTCCCCATTTCCAGCACCTTTTCAAATGATAACGGGTCACCTCCCCAAGCAAAAGGAACAGAACCTGGAGTCACATCTTGGATCTCAGAGATGCTGCCTTTAAGTCAGATTTTCTATTTTTGCTTTTCTTTCCAATGCATTTGGATTTTGAACTTTGCAAATTGCCAAGGACAGTGCAGTGCATGAAGCCAGTCTGAACCAATACACAGTCATTTAAAGCAAGAGTCCCTAACCCCTGGGGCCACTGACCTGTACTGCACAGCAAGAGGCGAGCAGCGGGCAGGGGAGCGAGAGAAGCTTCATCTGTATTTGCAGCTACTCTCCAGTGCTGGCATCACCGCCTCAGCTCCACCTCAGGTCATCAGGCATTAGATTCTCATAGGAGCACTGGTCCCTGGTGCCAGAAAGTTTTGGGACTGCTGATTTAAAGGGAGGCATTTGGAAAAGGACAGTGTCCCCACCTTCCCAGGGGTGTGATGCTCCGCAGGCCTCAGTGCCTGGAGCCAGAGCTAGCGAAGCTTGCAGGGAAGGAACCAGCATCAAGCTGTTTTATGAAGAAAACAGGTGCACAACGCGGTTCCATCCGTGGTGAGGGCAAAGACTAGGCTTAAATGAGCACAGCAGCCTGCTGACCCTGGCTGAGAAGGAGGGGTCTGCTCAGAGCCTGGTTCCTGAGCTCGATTCTGCAGCTCCTTCAGCGAGGATGACTCATCCTTTAATTCCTCTCTCCTGTCAGCCCACTTTGGGTCTCACTTATTTTTATCCCTGGAATGGAGTTAAATTGTCTAAAGAATGATAATTCTCCACCTGCAAGGGCCCTCCTGGAGGATGAATTTTAAAATATTAATTTTTACAATTTGCTCCCAGCCATAACGCAGAAGACAAGATGCTGGGTAGGAGAGGACAGTGACACGGGCCCAGTAGGGGAGCCTGGGGCCTTGGAGAACTTCGAATGGAGAGACATTGCAGGAGCTGATTCTAAGGAATTGGACAAGAGGGAAAGCAGAATCGTCGAGTGTGCTCTCGTAACTCTCTTTATAATACTGGAAAACATCAAAGCATCCCGCTGTTTTTGCCTAGCTAGAGGAAGGTCTCTTATTTTGGTAGCAAACCTCGTTTTCTTCTCAGTCCAGATGCCCCGTGCTGCCTTGGCTGGGGGCGTGTGACTCAGGCAAGGCCAACTAGAAGCTCCTGTCCTTGACAGAAGGCAGTAGGGTCTGGAAACACTGGGACTCACCGATCCTGGAGGTGGTGTCCAGGGAGCCTGCCCCTTGGTCCTTGCAGCGTGGAACCCTGGCTAAATCCTCCTCCTTCCTGAGGTCTGGCTGTTTACTCTCGAGATTCCATGAGCCACTCCAAGGCGTTTCAATATGCTCTTTTTTTTTCTTTTCTTTTCGCTTAAGTCAGAAAGAGTTGGTTTCTATTATTTGTAGCTTAGAACCCAAACCGAGCAATGGAGCTTAGATCCAGAAAGCATGATAACAGCATGTGATGCAATACTGCACGACCAGGTACAGCAATGAGGTAAATGTGCATTCGTTGACATGAAAAGATGTTCATAACATACGGTTTAGTGCAGAAGCACAGACTGTAATAAAATAGGATGCACAGTATGATACCATATTTGCAAAATGTCTTCTGTACATTCTGGAAGAAAATATAACAGTATTCGTTCTGAAGGGTCGGAAGGTGAATAATTTTTCTTTCTGCTTATCTTTATTTTCTAACCATTCTACAATGTCTGTGTAATGAGTTTTTCTGTTTTCCTTTCTTTTTTAAATGGGTGTAGGTGAGTTGCCAGGGCCATACTTTCTTGATGGCTGTCAGGAGCGAAGTGATTTGCTGGATTCTGGCCGTGACTTATTCACCAAATGCCAGGGTTCCTGCTACAGGGACAGCTTACCTTCAGCTTTGACTACTGCTTAAGAAGATGCTGGAAGCATCTGAGTTCTAGTTCAGAACCAGGAGGAAGCCCTTCCCACATCCCCAAGGCACTGGCTCGTCCCACTTCCTCTCTCGGCAACCTCGTGAGGTGGAGGGTCTCCCCTCCGCTCGAGGAAAAAGAGTGGCCCAGAGAGGTGAGGTCACCCGCCCAAGTTTCCATGGAGGGGGTTTAAAGCCAGGTCACCTAGCCCAGGGCTCCAGCACCCCAGGGGCTACTCAAGTTTATAATAGAGCCAAAATGAAGTGGCTGAGCGTGGGGAGGGGCTCAGAATTATCCTGTGAAGTCAGCTGTGTGGATAAGCTGCAAAGGGCTGAGGGGTGAGGAAAGGTGCTCACCTCACTGTTGGGGCCTGAACTCCTTGCTCTGCAGAATGGCCTCGGCCTCAGAGTTTCAGGCTGCTTCGCAGGGGAGTGGGGTATGGTCACCGGGGAGAGTGGATGTGTGGGATGCTCATCCCTCCGGTCCTTCTTCTAGGTCTCGGCTTAAAGGTCATCTGCTCAGAGAGGCTCCCCTTGACCCCTGTGATAGGTCCCGGCCATCAGTACTTCACCTTGCTTGTCTCCTTTGTAGCGTTTCATATAACTTTCAGTCGTGTTACTTACCCGTTGGTTTACTTTACTGGCTGTCTCTCCTCCCTTGATTGTACACTTCCTGAGGACAGGGCTCATGACTGTCTTGCTCATCGCCGTGCCCCTGGCATCTAGCCCAGTATCTGGTTCCCTGTAGGCACTCACCAAGTATCTGCTGAGTGATGGAACAGATGAACGCAGGGCCGGGGTGGTCAGCAAATCACCGGGGCTGGGTGCACCTCTGCGATATTGGCTGAGTGACCTCAGGCAAGTTGCTGCCTCTCTCTGGGCTTCTTCCAAGCCTAGGCCTAAGTATAAATAGCCAACTCCTTTAGAAGGATTGGCCTCACCCTTCCTGAATATATTAGGCCCAATTTAAGGGAAGGTAATAAAAGTGGGAGTCAGTTATTAAATTACACCTTAAATCAATTGCTGGTTGATTAATCTTTCTGGTGATAACATGGCAATGGTTTTCCTACGAGTCACTGATGTGCAATGAACCCAAATATATTTCTTATGCAATAAATTCTTTTATTGTAAGTTACAGATTTTTCCATTACAATAATGAAAATAGCACTAGTGATTCGTAACACTTAGGCCCAAATCAAAGGGGAACCCTTCCTCAAATTATAAGGTAAACGACACATAGTTGAACATAAAGTAAATGGTGAACAAAAGGCGTTTAAAATATAGAAAATAAGATCAAGGTTTTTGCATGTGTGCAAACACTTTAAAGTTTAGTTTATCAGGATGATACTGTTTTTAAAAGCACATGATTTTGAAAACTATATTTATAATTTGTGATTAAACATAGTTGTAGAGAAAAGGCAAAATCAAGCAAAAACAAAACTATCCCCCAAATTAAAGGAAGTGAACCAAATACATGGGGTCGATATGCAAACCTCCAGTCCTTTGGGCCTGGAATGGCAAGTGAGTGGGTGTCACAGAAATTCCCCCTAGAAAGGAATGTCTGGGCCTGGTGCGACATCGCTGGGTCTCCAAGTACTGTCTCCTCACAGAGGAAAAGAAGTTGCTTGTCTGGCACATCTGCCTGGAATGGGGCCTATGTTCTCAATCCTTTTGAGAACAGTCCCGAAACCTGGAAAGGCAAGGTGTCCCAGTGGTGGCCGCAGGAGTGGCAAGGAGATAGGGTCAGAGTTGGTCCTCGCCCCTGCCGGCACTGTCCGAGTGGTTCACAGGGAGTGGGTGAGCCTCCGTGTTGAATACCCAGTCTTCCAGGGAGAGCGTGTCATCTTCAGAGAACAGAAGATAGAGATACCTGTGCCCCCGGGGAGGGAAGGGCAGTGAGAAACCGCCTGCATCGCTCTGGGGACCTGGGGACCCTCTGGGAACGAATCTCAGGGCCTCAGACCTGTGGCTAAGGCTGCAGCGTGGTCTGCGACCCCAAATCCGCTTGGAGGGCTGGTCCCAGGGAAGATGCTGTGGACGCCAAGGGGAGCACTGAACTTTGGGACAGACAGACCTGATTTAATCCTGGCTTTGCCCCGAGCCCTCTGTTACCTCACACCCAACAGCTTCACTCAGGTACTTTCTCCACCTGGCCCTGTATGTGAGACCTGCCAGGACTCCTTATGGCCTAGATTCTCCTTTCTTTGCAGAGTGGCTGGCGTACTGCTCCAGTCCAACCTCTTGGGCTGCTCCCTTACATGCCTTCCCCACCCCTGGAGACTCTATAACCTAGACGTTAGGGCACTAAAATGAACAGGAAGTGGTGACTCCAGAAGTCCAGCTTCCCCAGCCATCGGGGTTTTCACTAGAAGGAATGGGCCATTCCAATCTATCCTAAAGGGTTGAAGTGCAAGGGGATTGCTTTGGGGAACGGCAAGGAAGTGGGGTAGCCAACTTCCACCCCAAGAAAGTGAGGGAACAGAGCAGCAGCAGCAACTGAGGAGGGATCAGCATCAACGCCATCATCATCATAATTCTTCTCATTTTACAGGAGGACATAGTTTCAGAGAACTTAAGTAACCCGAGAAAGGTTACAGAACTGAACTTATCACACAGCTGATGCTTTGGCAGGTGGAGTCCAGTCTCCCTCTCTGAGTAGAGAAACCAGCTTGGCCCAAGGCTCACCCCTTGGGATGTCGCACTCTGGATCCCAAGCCCCCCTCCCCTCTTGGGTCCCCTTCCTGTGACAGCAGACTCTGACTGTTGGTGAAGGGACTGACTGCTCTCCCCGCCTCTCCCCTCCTCTTCCCTCCCCCATCCCTAAGAGGATCCTCCTTGCCCAACTCACTTTAGTGTCTCCGCTAGAAAGAAGGTCTGCTGCTTGTTGTCATGGCTGGGGATGCTACTGTACACATCCTGGATCCCAGAGAAACCAGCTTCTGTCCGACAGTGTTTCTCTAAGGCCTGAAGAAAAGGAAGGCAGCCTTGGTGTGGGGAGAGGAGAGGCCACCCAAGACTCGTGCCTGTGCAGAGGGCCAGAGCTCACCAACAGGCAGGCCCCCCGACTCCTTGGCTGGGGGATCCTAGCATTCATGGAAGCAAAAGGCCCAGTTATTCTCAGGGTTCAGTGTCTTGCTGCCCCTGAGAGCCTAGTCCCAGTGGGCTGTGCCCTGAGTCTCCCATCTGGTGTGAACTTAGGGGAAAAGCTTCTTTTGCCTTTCAGGGAGTAGACTGATGACAGACTTGCCTACAGAAGGGAGGAAGGCACTGGGGATGTTGACGGGTTGGGATTTGGGACTCGTCACACCCCAGGACTCCCTGTGGAGACATGGTCCCTGGGCCAGAGGTGGATGGGCCATGGGCTGCCTGCCTTCTGTATAGAAATGCACTTTTACTCACTGAGGGTCTGCGGATGGGGCCCAGGAGCACATGACTCTTGGCCTTCAGTGGTCAAGAACTAGGCCTCAGAGAAGCAGGGGACTCTGGCCAGAGAACCTGAGTAGGCCCCTGTGCCCCACCTGAGTATGACACTCTGGGTGTGGCTCTCTCCAAGACAGGCCATGCTTCTGAAAGCAGTGGGCTGAAGTAGAGGAGGAAGGAATGGAGAAGGCTCAGCATCCATCAAGGAACCTTCCAGTGTCCCCACAACCTGCCTTTGACACCTACCCCAAAGTCGGCCATGAGATTCTCTGCTGGGTAGCTGGAGACAAGAGGGCTACTGGAGGAGAGGCGGGAGGTGGGGTGGGGTGGGGTGAGCAGAGCCCAGAGAGCGCTGGGGGCTGCACGGGGCTGGGCTGGCTTTGGGGAGAAGGGAGGGGTGAGCTGCTGGCCTGGCAGCTGTTCCTGTTTGAGAGGAAAAACCTAAAGGCATTGGTCCAGGCTTCAGGGTCAGAAAGCAGTTAGCACATGTGCTCTGCTGCCCTGCCTCTGCCCTCTAAGTCTGCTGGCAGGGGGCTAGGCCTCCAAGGCTATGGGCCTCAGAAGCCTCTTCTCAAGTTCCTAGCTCGATTTTGCCCAGCTGGGGACTCCTGGCTCTGCAACCACAACCCCCGGACTCCCTAGGTGAGGGTCTAGTGGCCAGGGTGAGCGAGGGGGTTTTGGATTCTGACTCTGACTTCCCAGGGTCCCCTGCCACGGGGTCAAGCCTCCTCGCTCCCCACCCCTACCCCTTTCCCATGGCCCGGCACACTCACCATCACCACTTCCCAGCCCCACGCCCTGTAGACGGGGTTGTGGGTCTGCCGCCACAGGTACATGTAGCTCTCTACCACCTCGGGCCGCAGGATGTAGTAGCTCTCGCTCAGCTGCGTGGCCACTGCCTCTCTGCCGGAGTTAAACCAGAAGGCCTCGGGCCCCAGTTTAGTATCTGTGGGAATGACCTGGGTCAGGGCCTGGGTCAGGCTGCCCACTCCCTGCTTTTCAAGATCCATCTGCCCCAGGAGAGACCTGGAGGCGATGGCTGGTAATGGACTGGTGTGGGTGCGCCCTGCCTGGATTGCCTGGTAAGGCTGAGCCTAGCAGATGCACAGCTTTCCTCTTGGCCCAGGCTGGCCAAAGCAAGACCCTTGAAGCCTGGAAAAAATTTCAGTTTTAGAATCTGAGAATCCAGGTGAACTACCCAACAGTCTGGGGAGACAGAGGTTTGGGTGGTGTTCTCCAACTGTGTATTTTGAGACATTAGCTTTGAAGAGGTTAACCAGAGCTCAGCCAAGACAGGATTCCAGGTTTAAATACATCTGGGGAACAATGGGTTAAACAAAGTGAAATAATCTTACTCATGCAGGACTTAGCAGTTCCTTTTTAATATGCTAATACGCAATGATGCTTCTCAACAGACCGGGTCTCCCATAGCTGACAGTCTGGGGGATGTGGAAGTGGAGATGAGGAGGACATTTGCACAGAAGGCACATACTCAGGCTGAGGGAACTGACTAGGGAAGGCGTGATGAGGTCTGGGTTTTGCCATCGTTTGTTTCTGGACAATTTGCTGCCACTCCTGTTTTCTGGATGACCACAGTCATAACCACTACCACAGCCACCATTTATGATTTCAAGGGCTGTGCTAGGTGCCTTGCATACATTATTTCAATCCTTAAATTTTGTTTGTTTGTTTTTTGGTAAGAGAGATATTATCCCTCTCTCATGCATGTGGAAACTTGGGTCAGAGAGGCTAAGTAATTTATCCAAGGTAACACAGCAAGTTGTGGCTGAGCTGGGATGTGACCCTGGATCTGTCTGATGCCCTTGACTAGGCTGTGCCCTCTCTCTTTCCCTCCTAAGTCTGACTCTCTAGGTCCAAAATTTAGGGTATGTGGGTCAGATCTTCCTTTAATGTATGTACATCCTGTCCAGGTCAGCTGAGGGCCCAGCTCTGGCCCTAATGTGAGCTTTCTCTCCTCTCATTAGGGTTCAGGACCCTGAGAGGTCCTGGACTGCTTTTTCTCTAGAGATAGGATGGAGCTTTGCAGGACATCTTACCCTCCCTTAGAGGGCTTCCTGGAAGAGGAACTAGCCAGACCCGGGCCCCTCTGATCCTCTCAAATGGTGCAGCCACTCCTGCCACCAGAAAATAGTCACTTTGCCAAGCTGCTAATGGGGTGAGGGCGAGAGCGACTACTGCAGCCTTCTGTGGATGAGCAGGGTTGGCTGGAACAATATGCTCTATTAAGCTGACGTCTTTTATGGTCTGGGCTGATTGTCCCAGATAAATAGCAAGCTTTTTAGTATTCCTGAGATTTCCTATTTGTTTATGGGGCTGGCAGAGAGAGCTCTTTGAAGGGAACTGAAGACCAGTTTTAGGGACCGATTGAAAATTGCTGGCATCCTGAACAACTCCAGGAGATCAGGATTCGACTGGAGTGGTCACAGACAGACTCATTTCTGAGGGTCCGCTAACAAACGCTTCCTAGGCTGCTGGCTGAAGGCCCTGGCAACGTGATTCTCCGGGACCCTCTACCTCATCCTGGAGACTTGTGTTACTGTCCCCATTGAACAGATGAGAAAATGGAGGCCACTCTGCTGGTGACTGGCAGAGTGGCACTTGAACCAGGAATTTTTTACTGTAAATCTTAGATCCTCTCCTCTAACCAAGACTGGGATTAAACTCAGAGTGGTGGGTACCAGCTAGGGGCCTGGGGGTAGGGGGCAGGGATTGTTCTGGGGGCTGCTATTTAGAGAGACAGCACACGAGGCGGAGCCGAGTATCAGAAAACCTGGGTTTTAGCCCCGGCTCAGCTACTCATGGCAGTGTGACTTTGGCTAAGGGATGACTCAATTTCCCCATGTGTAAAATGAGGAATTGGGCTTATGTTCTATAATGTGACTTGTAACTCTTGCATTTAACAGTTCTGTGTGAGTGCTGGGTAGATGGTCAAGAAGCTCTCAAGCTTCTACTGGTCTTGGGTCAAAGAGAGAGATAAATAGGTTGGTCTTAGGAGGTGCTGAGACCCCCTAAGTGAAGGGGTGCTGGGGAGGAAAGGCAGAGGCATGTTTGGGGGTAGGGATTCAGGGAGAAGGATTTTTCTAGGCTCAGGAAGCCAACGTTTCTGCCTCAGGGGCTGGGGGATCCTCTGCTCTGTGCCCGTCACATGGGACCATGGCCAAGTCATCTGTGAGCCTCAGTTTCCTCATCTGTGTTTTGAGGTTCAGTGCTGAACAACACCTGGCAAACGCAAGTGCTTAATACATCATCTCTGTTTTCCCTTTAATTTAAGGTACAATCTCAGTGCATAGATAGCATGACCCTTGTTCAAATTCTGCATAAATGTCAGGGCGACACTTTCCTAAGACCATGTGTTCCCTTCACTCACTGCCACTCTACTGGTCTTTCTAGTTCTTTCTGCCGCGTAGCCTCAGTCTGTCCTGCTGCCCCGTTCCCTCGCAGGGTTACCTGAGCGAGTGTATGACTCGTGGCACGTCTTGGTGATCTGGGCTGCGAGCTCTCGGTAGTGAGCCCTCTTTTCCTCCTTGGCGTCCTCAGCACCGAGGGCGATCATGCCCCCGGAGAAACAGGCCAAGTGCCCCATCTTGTGGTCCAGAATGCCCCCTCGCCACTCAGCAATGTAGGTCAGCCCCCCAGGAGACACATTCAGCAAGTGGGTCTCTATTGCCTGGGAGCAAATGGGAATTGAGCAGAGGGAAGGGGTGCGGGAGGGTGCAGAGAAGGGAAGGAGAGGGTGGAACATGAATATTTTGGAGACAGCAGCAAACTCAGCTCTGCTGAGCTCTCCACCCCGGGCAAAGGAGGCTCGCTGACCTTGACCAGCAGCCGTTTCTGATGGGCAGGCGGGAGGTTCTGCCACTTGCCCAGCTGAGGCCTGGTGCCTGCTGGGGGCTTAGGCATAAGGAAGCTCTCCAAGGTGAATCTCTTATACTAATTTCTAAATCTTCTACATACAAAAAAATTTTTTTTTTAAATCTCTAAAAATTATTATCCCCCATTATATCCTCTCTTAGGGAATCTTAACCTGAAGTCCAATTGGCCTGTGGATGGGCTTCAGGAGGTCCAGAATGCCCTAAAATTATACATGACACTTTCGTGTATACTCGTTTTCATGGGACAAGGTCCATATGTTTCATCAGATTCTCAAAAACAAGCCAAGCATAAGGGCTGCCGTGCTCTCTACAGAAAAAGAGGTCAAATGGCTTGTCCCAGGTCACCCAGCCACACCAGGATTAGGACGAGGACTCCCAGAAGCCCAAGTGCCACTCTTCCACTACCCAAAGGTTGCTTTTTTTGATGGCAAAGCACTTGGAGAGCCCTCCCCTGTGGCCACAGGAAGTGATGCTGTTGGGGATGTTGGGGCTTTAGGTGTCAGGCCATCATACCCACCCCTCCTAACCCCCCACCTGCTGGTAGTCCCTGGTTGCCCTGGAGATGGAGATGATGGCAGCAGCCGCCCACATAGCTGCAAGGCTGGACTTGATGGGCCCGTGGATCCTGGTCCAGGCAGGGTCTCTGGGGCCAGGCCTCTGCCTACACTCTTGTCCTATCTATTCTCCCTCTGTAAATAACGAACCTGACCATGTCTCGCGCCTGCTTAACGCCCTTCCGTGGTTTCCCAGCGCCCTCAGACCAAAGTCCAGCAGGGCCTCTGAGATTCTTGAGGTTTAACCTGATGCCACGGACACAGCTCTCGGGTGCAGACTCGTTGGTTCAAACCCCATCTCCACCGGTTCCAAGCTGTGTGACACTGGGCGGGTTTTGTGTTCTCTCTGTTCCTTCATCGTCTCATGTATACAATGGGGATGAGAGTATGAACCACTTCATAGGGGTGTGAGGATTAAATGAGATGTGTCTGCAGAGCTCAGCCTGTTTCTTAACACAGAGAGAGTCCTCAGTGAATGCTGGCTATTACAATTCCTCTACAGCCTGCCCGCTGCTGCTTTCTCCTGGCCCTGTCTCAGCCGTACTGGCCTCTTTTTATTCGTGCACCCCTCCCCTGATAAAATATTTCGAGAGCATCTCCTTGATGCCCGCGCTATGCTAGGTGCGGGGGATTGAGCCCTTCTGGACCTGCCTCAGGGAGCTTACCCACGAATGCTGACTCCCCAACAAAATCCAATATGCACGAGAATCAAAATTTGTGACCAACAGTTTGAACGAAGCAAATTGAGGGGATGGGACAGGGAAAAGCCTGGGGAGAGGGTCCTACTTTGCAGAGTGAGGTCAAAGAAAGTCTCTGCCACCAGCTGAGACATTCATAAAAGGCTGTGTTTTCTTTCTGCCTTAGGGTTTTGCCAGCTGCTTCTCCTTGCTGCTTCTGCACTTGCTCTGCTAACTCCAGCTTGGCCTTTGGGACTACTCCAGGATGCACTTCCTTGCAGAGGACACCCCAGTCCACACTGTTATCTTCCTACAGGGTGCTATTCCCACTTTGCGTATCCGTATTTGTTTCTAATGGAACGTCTGTCTCTCTCCCAGTTCTCTGGGTGCCCTGTGATGGCAGAAGCCACCACCAGCAATCTCCGGCCAGGGCCTGACATACCGAAGGGACTCACACAAAATTCACTACTTGACTGTTTTTTCCTTTTGCCTGTCCCGTAAGAACTGGGTTGGTGGGCTGGGTGCTAAACCCTCACTGAGCAGCAGAGGGGCAAGCTCTGATGATGGACCGGCCAGGACACCTGTTCCATGTGGGGAGGGGGTCTGGAGAGCTGCCTGCTGCTGGGCTGGGTCTGCTCTGGGCTGGGCCCTCGCTCAGGGCAGAGAGAGGGTCCAGGCAGTTGCTCTGCATCCCTAAGCATGCAGGTGTGGGGGAGGGGTGGCACAGCTAGATCAGGGTGCAGAAACCTGGTTCAGTTACCCACTGTAAGTAAACACGTGGAGGAGAACACAGACATGGGGGTGGGGGTGGGGGGTGGCAGAGATCCCAGGAAGCCTCGCACTGTAGCTGGAAATCTGTACCTTCGAGTATGTCTCCCACAGGTTATTCTATCTGGGGTGAACACCAGGCAAAGTAACTGTGGTAAAGAGGAAATGAGAGAGCAGTCTCTCTTTGAGGAGACAACTGAGATAAGCATATGCAAAGATGAAAAACAAAAGCAAAAAAACCCATGGCTTTCTAAAACTCTGAGCAAAACACGACACAGCAGAGGCTGGCTACTGACTTGTAAAAAAGCTTAAATCACAGCAAAGAGCTGACTGAGAGCCAGAGACCTGGTTTGAAATGAATCCCGGCTCTGCAATTGAGAGTTGGGTGACTATGGGCAACTTATTTACTCTTCTGAAGACTCCTTTTCCTCAGCTGTAAAATGGGACTAATTCCTAGGCTGGTTTTGAGGCTATTCAGAGACTCTGGCTTCCTTTGCCTCCCGGAGGGGACCCCACCTGCTCCCTCCCAAGAGGGACTTTGAGCAAACCAGGCTCTTCTATGGCAGCTGGTAGGTAAGTGGAGGCAGGAGCACTGGACCTGGAGTCAGTCAGACCGTGTTTGCTCTCTGACACTTGCTGCTGTGTGACCTGGGGCCTTTCTGAGCCTCGGTTCCATCACCTGTCAGATGGGGGCTAAATAAGACAAGGTACTCAGTGCACTTCCCTGGAGGAGGCCAGAGTGACAGAAACCCCCTGTCTTTCCTGCCCCCCCTCTCATGACCCTCAGGGGTTGCAATTGGCCTATCCAAACCCCACATCACCACACAGCTAGACATTGGTCTAACCTGCACACTGAGCTGCCCCTCCCCTGCAGCTTTCCAGGCCGTTGCTTGGGGCTGGCGTGAGGTTCTGATGTAACCTGGTTGGGGTGCAGCCTGGCCGTCAGGACTTTATAGTGCCCCAAGTGACTTTTAACATGCCAGCAAGATTAAGAACCACCAGAACGTTCTTCAAAGTCCCAAACTTGACGTGGGCCCACCTCGTAACCAGGGTCAGAGACACTGTAGGCTCTTTACTAGGGAGATCAAGCGTGGGGGCAAAGCCCCCTCTCTTCCGTTCAATCAGTGTTTTCATAAAGTCCGCAGTTTGCTTAAGTAATTCATGGCTATGTCTTCCCTTGAAACCTCAACTATAGTGTGCCCCGTGGACAGGGAACCAGGCTGTTCCTTAACTGCATGTTTACTCTGCAAGGTACGGCAGCAAGGGCCTCTCCAGGTAGCACACCTGGACACCAGCCGAATGCTAATCCCAACAGGAGACAGGAGATGCTGGCTGCCTGCTAAGCTCAGCTGTAGACACTTGGGGTGGGCAGCGCTGAGCTGGACGGAGTTGAGACTGCAGTCCTAGGAGCTGCTTCATGACTGAAGTCTTGGTGCTGGGGCAGAGAAAACTTATCACCAAGCCCATAATTTAAAGGGTCCACAGCCCTGGAGGTCTGTTTCAATGTGCTTCCTTTAAGCACTACCATTGCTGGCCAGATTCATGTGATCAGAGATAGTTAGATATTATTCATCCATCTAACCAACCTCTTACAACCTCCATCCACCCATATCCACCTACCCATCCACCCTTCTACTCATTCACACACCCATTTATCCATCCGTCCTTCCATTCTTCTATTCAGAGCCAGGGAGACCTTGTTCTAGCTTTAGCTCTGCCAGTTCTGTGCTCTGCGGCTTTGAGTAAGTGCTTTCTTCTCTCTGGGTCTTGGTTTCATTCCACATAAGAAGGAATAGGACCGGATGCTCCTCTGAAGGAGGCCCCGCCCAGCTTGGATGTGTTAATTGTCATCTCTGGTTTGGCAGGAAAATGGCTGAGGGTCTTGCTTTGGCAGCCTCCGGTGGGGGCTCCCAGCCTACCCTCTGGCTGTATTCTGGGCTCTGACACATCAGCTGAAGTATAGATACCATGATTTCTAAATCAGACTGCCTGCTGCTTCCTGTGAGACCTCAGACAAATGACTTCATCTTCTCGAGCTTGGGTTTTGCAACTGTGAAATGAGATGCTAACATGACTCTAATTTCAAGGTATTCAAGAAGAGTCATGAGATGCGATGTGCAAAGTGACTGGGGAAGGAACTGTCTTGTCATTCTTCTGGCCCGCTCGCTGTGGAAGACGGGTGAGCAAGCCCCCGGCACGCAGGGGCCTGTGACGGCATCGATGGTGAACGACCAACTGACCACCCGTGAACAAGCCAGTGCTTGTCTTACCTCCAAGGCTTCGTAGTACATATCTTTAGCCTCCATATCTGTCTTGGCAGACATCAGCCAGGATTTGATCAAATATTCATAAAAACTGTCCCCGAGTCCTCCAACCGAGACGTGGTCTGTAAGGGGAAAGAGGACAGAACATCATCTCCATCTGCCGAGGCCGCCGGCAGGGCTAATGGAGCACATATCTTGCCCACCAGCTCTGGTGGTCCCCGGTGCTGTGTGTGGGTGGGAGCGAGCACTTAATCAGCAGCCTGCAAGCACTAGAAAAGAGGCTGAGAGAAAGACACAGTCTGTGACTCGGGAGACTCAGGGCAGTCTTGAATGCAATGGTCCTGCACAGAAGTGCACGGGCTCATCCGGGTGCTATAAATCATGTTGCTTTAGCAGGCCGAGGACGGCAGGGTCTCTGGTTATTAACTGTAAATGAGTTGCATTTCTTCAAAAAGATAATCTGGTAGCAGGAAGTTCAGAGATTTTTATTACCTGGTGACAAACATGGTAATTAATGTTGGGCAGGTTCATAAAAGGCCATGAAAAAGAGGAAGGAGAAATTTAATTTAGTTGGTCAGAGTACAGAGCCATTCTGGAAAAACTGAGTTTAAATTTAGCAAATTAGGATAAACGGAGTTCAAAAAAGCAGTGGTAGTACAAATTAGGTTTGAAGACCCCCTCTTTGCCCTGGTGGCAGCTGCCTGGAGCACCCATGGAGCAAGACCTCCGGGTTATGGTTGAATGAGGAGGTGTCTCCACCCAGGGCTGTCTCTGGAGAAAGACAGGTTGACCAGGGAGCACTTAACAGTAGAAGTAAAACACAGAAAACACTCATATGCATTAAAAATTAACAATAGGGAAACATAAAGGCATCTGATGATATAACAAAAAGCAAATGATTCACTTAAGCAGAGAGACAGAGAGGAAGGTGAATGGGGGGCGTTAAGGTAGGGTGGGGGGAAATGGGAAGAATATTTTCAGCTCCTCTGGAGAAAGAAGGTAGAAAGAGAGGGAAAGTGGGTGGGGGGAAGAAAGAAAGAAATAGAGAGCACATGAACAGCTACCATTTACGGAGGGTCCACTGTGGGCTAGGAGCTTTCCTTTATTATTTATAACAATCTTCCCACGAACCTTGCAAGGTAAACACATCAACCCCATTTCCCAGATGGGAAAACTGGGCGCAAACCTAAAAAGCTCATCCAAGGCCACAATGCTGGTAGAGCTCTCACTTTCTGTAGCTTTACACAGTCAACCTGAGAATGAAATCAAAGATACATAGAGAACGGATAAGTACAAAGAGAGAAGAACCGGAAGTTGGAAGGTAAAGACAGGTAGGGACCGGGAAAGGGGGGCTGAGAGGGCTCCACAGTAAACCAGTCCTTCTGGCCCCTCCATAAACAAATCCTGGCCAGCAAGGTTTCAGGAATCGAACATGCACTTACAAAAATTGGAACAGACCAGATAAAGCCCAGCCTTGGGGAGGAGAGGGTGGGGTCAGTGTGGGCTGGACTTTGCTAGTGAAGAGGGAAGAGACAACTAGCACAGCGTATCCCCTCACCCGCTATTCCTAAGTGGAGGGCATGGCTTGGGCAAGCACAAGAAGGGGCAGGGATATGCGAGGCCCAGCATGTTGATGGTGTGTCCACGGCTGGAGCAGGAGGTCTGTGCAGAGCAGGGGTGGGGCAAGGCTGAAATTCAAACTGAGTCGGCCTCTGCCTAGAGCCCTCTGACAGCCAGCAGCCCACAGCAGGGGCCCTGGCTCACAGGTACGCAACTGTCATCTCCACACTCATCTCCTAGCCCTGCCTCCCCTCGTGGGTTTCTCCTCCACCCCAAACACTCCCAGCTCCCAGCCTTCCCCGACACCATTATTTCAGCCTTCACCTTCCACATGGCTAACACTTGCTCACTGCTACACCTCGGAATCAGGCATTCCCTCCTCAGAAAGGCTTTCTTCAATGTTCCCATAAACCCCCTCACAGTCCCTTCCCGCAGGGTGACCATGAGGAGTGAGTGAGATAAGGCATGGGCCCCATCTGGCCCAGTGCGCCTCACGTGGGGAGGGCTCAGTGGAAGCCACCCTGCCACCGCTGGGTGTGTGCCTGTCATCGGCTGCTCCTGAGGCTGTTGTAAGAATCTGTTTGTGGATCTGCCTCTCCGACTAGGCTGTGGGCTCTTTGTGGAGAGGGACTGTGTGTGACTCATATTTTATGTCCAGTACCTGTATGGCACGCAGCAGGCTCCCAGTAAATCCTGAACAAGTGAAAGAAAGGGAAGTTTGAGCTAACTGGGATGGCCTCGAATGCCAAGCCAAAGAGTTTGGACTTCATCATGTGATTCTGTGTGTGTGTGTGTGTGTGTGTGTGTGTGTGTGTGTGTGAGAAAGAAGCGGCGGCGAGAGAGAGAGAGAGGGAGAGAGAGAGAGACATGGTCAAGGACTTCACCTGGAAGGTGTGTACAGGAGAGGGGAGCCGAGTCGCCAGGAGTTCCACAGACAACTGAGACATAACACCCTCTTGGGGGTGTGTGTGGTCTCTCAGGGGACCTTGACTGACATGGACAGTTCTCACTCGGAGGTCCCATTGCTTTCTAGCTCCTGCATGTGTGGAATCTTCCCCAGCACTGTGTGATAGCACAGGAGTGGGAATCAGAAGACGTGAAATCTGCCATTAGCTTGGTACAAGCCATTTTCCCCTGTGGGCCCTCAGTCGTCTGATGTAAAATGCAAAAGGGGAGCATGAGTTGGTGGCCATGAGCCTTAGAACAGAAATTGGTTCCCGTTTTCTGATTGTGTCAATGCTCTCATCACACTCAGCAGCAGGAGGCAGCGACCCTACAAGCCGGGGAACTGGCCGGCAGGAAAGTATCATGAACTGGGAGAGGCTGCCAGCCTGGGGCTAAGGGGCAGTTCATGTTCCCATTGGGAAGAATCTTACTGGAAGATTCTCTCCCACTGGAGAGAATCTAGACCTGACACTTCTCTCCCACTGACCAAAGAGTGGGATTCAGGCAGTGGACAAGGAGGACAGGCCACTCCAGGGCCAAGCTGGAGGGCTGGCTATTCTCTGAGCTCTAAGTGGCTCTGCTGAGGTTGGTGCCAGCAGGAGCCCAGCGGACTTCTCCTGGCTGTCAGGTGCTAGTGGCAGGATATCTTGGCCTCCCATTGCCCTGAAGCTCAGCTTCAAGCAGGAACGGGGAGCAGCTAAGAGCAGACGCCTGGGATTGGGACAAAGCGCCAGTTCCTCCTCCACCTCTCTAAGCTGCAATTTCTGTGGCCGTAAATGGGCTAAACAGAGGATTCAAGGAGAGAAAGAAATGTGAACATACTTAGCTCATGCAAGTTGGAAATGTCATCATCTGGAAAAATACACAAGCACCAAAAAAAGCCCAGAGGAAACCACAGAAAACCTGAGATAATCCCAGGTGCCAACGCCAGGGAAGGGGGATGGCAGACACCCAGATGGGTAGGGCGTCATAACCCTCCCTCTGCTCTTTAGCTGGCCGCAGATTCATATTTTATTAATATGAAACAATTTTTCACATGTGACTGACTTTGCCCAGCCCTGTGACCCCTGGTGCAGCCTGAAAAAAAATTATGCTTTTCAGCGGGGGTTTTGCTGTAATTTGCCAAGGTAGCTGTTCCTGCGGGAAAGCCACACCCTTCTCCTTTTTATGGGTTTTGCCGCGCTGTCCTGGAGCAGCCCAGGCCAGCAGCGGGGCAGTTCATCCCTTTGCCCAGTCGGGCCTTGCCATTAAAGGCAGTAACAGTTATTGAATTGTCTATTGCCGGGGCCACGATTTGTAATTCGAACCTTCATTTTATCCTCAAACTCTTGGATTTAGCAGTGTGGTTAGTTAAAAATATTTGGCATTTCTATAAGTGGTTTTTGCAGGAGGGCACGTGGGAGTGAGTGAGGTCATTACTGGGGACACATCCTGGGTTGAATTCTCTGGGGCCCCTGGACCTGCTCATCATAGAGACTCGGGATGGGAAGGACGAGGCCTCTGCGGTGTCTACGCAACACCCCTGCCGGGTCCTGCCTCCATACTGTCACTGATGAGCGCGCTTACCTTATGGGACAACCCACATCATCCCTGGCGGAAGAACTGAGATCTGTTTCCTGCAGCTTTTAATCAGGACTCCCACACCCTTCCGCGGTACCCAAAGACCTCATCTTGAGCTCTTCTCCCATTTTGCAAGAGAGGAAACCAAGGCTCAAAGAGATAAAATGAACTACAGCCCAGCCATGCAGTAATTAGACTCATGTCTACTTGGGTCCTGAGCCCTTGCTGACGCCGTAACAACTGAGGCTGGGAGTGGGGGGAATGAGGGAAGGGAGAGTGGTCCTTGTTTGAGCCGAGAGGGTGGGGGTTCTGGGAAGGTCTCGAGCAAGGGCTGTGGAACCTCCTGCTACCACTTTGTGCTAAGACCACATGACCAGGTCCTTGGTCAGGGGGGCAAGGCGGAGCAGGGCTTTTCAACAGGGGTGCAATGTCAGGGGCCTGGGAGACTTTCAACACTCTCCTACCTGAGTGTTCCCCCAAGTCCCATTCTGTTTCAATAGGTGGAGGTAGGGGCTGTGAATGAGGCTCCATGGGTGACCAGATGACTGACAACTGCCTGGTTGAAAAACAAGCCTCTGAACAGAGAACAGCAGGAAATCCTGGGACCAATTGCTGTAGGTGTAAGATTCAGCAGCGAAATCATTGTTTTTATATTGCTGTATAGTTAGGCTCTGCTTAAAATTAAAAAAATAAAAATTAAAGTTGGAGTCCAGATCAAAGGGTCTGGACTCTCTTGGAGCCTCTTCTGGAGTAGACAGTTCTGGAACATTCCTGAAAGGTTGGGGATGATGAAAGGAGGCTTCAGCAGGTACCACAGAGATGGAAGGCTGTGGCCTGGCTAGTGTGAGGGGCATGCACAGGGCGAGGCCTTACTAGCTGACAGCCATCACCTCCTTCACAATAGCAGTGACAACCATAATGAAAACTCCCCAGGCTGCCCTGCAGGGTAGTGGTTCCAGGAGCACTGATCGAGTGCCTCGTTGGTATGTGGCTCTGATAAATGCATCGCTCCTCACTAGGCCCAGATGCCCAGCATGGGGCTGGGCAGGGCAGCTGGGCAGGAACCAGTTGCAGGAGGGGCAGCAGCATCTCCGTACTCACGTTGCATCCAGTTCCCACTCACGGGACTGAGGAAGTTGGGGTAGAGGCCAAACGGCTTATCGATCTTCCTGAGGACCTTTCGAATGTGCCTGACCTGCCAAGAGATGAACACCAGGCGCATCTTCACTTTCCCGAAGAAGTCAGCTCACTCCCAGCCCGCCAACAAGATCCACAGAGGAAACAAACCAACAGCAGGCTCCAACCCAGAGTTGGTGGGATGGCCTTGACCTTGTACCCACACATGGGCCGGCAGGACATGGCCGCGGTGGGGCCTGGCATATCACCTCTGCACTGACTACTCTGCCTGGGGTCTGCCAGGCAGAACCACCCCGCCCCCGCCCGCCCTCACCTCGCTCCCTCCTCATTGTGTGTCACTTTTGGGGAAGGGTCTTTTTAGGAGTGGGGATTAATATAAGTGAAAGTAGCTGTTTCGTAAGCGCTAGGTAAAATTGCCTTTTTAATAGGTTGGAAATGGTCAAATATTGGCAACTTCATGTGGTTGAACCTGGTAATATGTTATTGTATCTGACACTGCAGGAACATTGCAGAGGAGAGGCCTGGGCTCCTCAGTATCCCCATGTCCTCACAGGCATCTCAGGATTTTAAAAACAACAGCTGATAACATTTCTCAATTCCTCGGAGCCAGACCCGTTATACACATTATCTCCAACCATTAGAACACTATAATTATCTCAGTCTCACAGACAAGACACCTGAATCTTAGAGAGATTCAGGTGACTTGCCTGTGGCCACCCAGGACGCAGAGTGGCAGAGTCAGGATATGAATCAGGTCTTTTGTGACCACACGGAGCAGCCCCTGGGTCCAACAGCAACGGAGCAGGAGGAAGCTGGATTTGCAACCTTTGGGGCGACAAAGGGCGAAGGCGGCTTTGGGCTTCAGGAGTGGGAAGGCTTTATCCCTCAGGGTCTGCCCTCTGGCAGTGCAGGAAATTCTCCCAGCACAGAATCTGCCGGGAGAGAAAGGCCCCAGGGGACCATACTATATCATGCTCACAGATTTATCTACAAGGCAGGAGCAGGGAGAGCAGCCTTTTAGCTGTCAGACCTCTCTTTCCGAGGGACAGCATTTGCTTTGCCACATCAGATTTCATATCCATTTATGTTAATGGAGTCCATTATGGGGGACAGGGACGTGCTTGTACCTGACTTATTCTCAACTGTCCTGGTGGTGAGCAGTGAAGCAGGCTAAATTAGCTCCCCTGGAGGGTGCGGGCGCTTCTAGAATTTGGGCCAATTTGTTGACTGCCAATAATCGCCTCTGTGGGAGGCATGACTGGGGGTTGAAAATAGCTGGAGAATGTAAATGTAGAGAGAGACAGAGAGACAGAAGGGTGGGTGGGGCTCTAAGAGAGAAAACCCGAAGCTTGCTGTACTCATCTGGTCTTGAAAGAGCATGGGCTTCAGAGCCAAAAAATCCTGGACTTGAATCTTGGCTTCATCGCTTACCAGATGGATGACCGGGGACAAGTGACTTAACCTCTCTGAGCCTCAGTTTCCTCCTCTGTAAAATGGGGATGACGGGAAGACCCAGCACATAGCGCTGTTGGGAGGGTCAGGGACACTACAGGTGCACAGCGCATAGGTAGCTCTTATCTTCAGACGTGCCAGTGACTAGAGAGAGCTGCCCGTCCCTCTCCATTCTGAGCTGGCCACAATCTTCCTGGAGGAGTTGGCTCAAGGGCAATAGAAACTGGGGGGCCTGTGGGGAGGGAGGGTGTGGAGGTGGGACCATTGGGAAGGGGAACCTGCAAGGTGGGGCATCACAGGGCGGCAGAGTCCTCTCCATACAAGGAGAAGATTCTGAAGGTCTGACAATGTGATGAGCAGTAGTGAGCCCCAAGGTAGCGGAAGTGATCAAGGGGTTGAAAAGCTCTTTTTGAGCATTTTCTCAAGAATGCGTGGGTGGATTCCCACATCGAATAAGCAGTGGTCCTAAACCTGGTGTCAAAAAGCAAATGGGTGCTGATTAAGAACTCAAATTCCTGGGCCTGGGGCGAAGCCCAGAGATCCGTTTCCTCACAGGTGTGCCAGGTGATGCTTTGAGGCTGGTCGGCTGGCACGAGGCTGGGAGCCACTGGGTAGAGAGTGCGTCTCTGAGCTCCCAGCTCCCACGGCATGCTAAGAAGCTAACGTGAGGGGGAAGGGAAGGCTTCGGAGTGGGGGCTTTGGGTTCTGGAAGGGCGGGGCTTCTCTTCCCCAGGCAGGACTCAGGAAGGGACAACTGATGGAGCCTGAGCACCATCTGAGGGTGGCATGTTTACACTTCCCTTCTTTGGGTTTAGAGTTAGAGCCATGGGGGCACTTCCAGGCAGTGGGACCGCCAAGGGCTGCGACACGGAGGAACCGCTCCTTCTGAAGGGCTTCCCGGAAGGAGGAACGAGCAGCTGTCAGGATGGACGACAGCCTGGACACTATCTCTCAGCTCCTCTTGCATCCTGAGCTAGCTTGGTAACAGTGAGAAGGAACGGACGTGCGCCTCTGCTGTGGAGTGAAATCGCTTTGCCAGCCTGCTGACAGCACAAGCCAGACGGGCATCTGGAAGGAAAAGGCAGGCAGATCTCGCACGAGAAAGTTAAATGTCTTTGGAAAGGGGACTTTTGCACTGGGTGGCCAATTCCTGCCAAAGCGAGCTGGTGCCTCGATTTCAGCTGTTGCACTTCCTCCAGATTTCACATATGCGTGGTTGCCACGGAGCTGACAGAGCAGTGAGAACCTTCTCCCAGGCAGCTTCTTCTCTTCCCTGCTCTCTGTAGGACCCTGACTACTCGCCCTCCCTGCCGCCTGGGATCGGGGACAATCAAGTCTTCCACAAGGAACCATTAGTGAGGCTTCTGGGTTCACCACTCACCCCCACGGTGATCTGTGATCCACTGCTCTGTGGCCTGGGACAGGCTGAATGAATGCCTATCCTCCTGCTTTCTGTGAGGAGGAGAGGAAGGAGGCATTTGGGAAGGGAGCAGGAAGGACTTGCCTTTTCAGCGAAGACCTGGTTGCCAGAGAGCTCGGTGAGGTGTAGGAACTCCAAGTGCAGGGATCCAAACTCCGCCAGGATGCTGCTGCTCCCGGCCATGGCCCAGCCCCAGCTCCTGTTGGAGCCACTGAAAAGACAGAAGCAGCTGCTGTCAGCTGGCTCCTCTGGGAGAGTAAAGTGACTGCTTAGTGGGGGGTGGGGGGAGGGGCACTGACCTAGGCGCTTTCAATGCAATCTCAGTTCATCTTCCCTGGAGCTCCGTACCAGTAGCAGCCCCATTTTGCTGATGAGGACACTGAGGTCGGTGGGATGAAGTGACCTGCTGAAGGTCGTTTGAACCTAGGCCTGTCTGACTTGCAACATTCTTTGTTTCTATCACCAAGAAGTCCCTGTAAGACTTGTGGGCTTGAGAAGGACAGCTGCAGAGCTGTCTTGGTGGCCAAGACCTGGCACATGCGTTGCGCTAAATTTATAGGTGATACTGATAATGCTGTCAGGGACCATAAAGACCCCACCGACCCTTATTTCTGCCCTCTAGCCAAACTGCTCACAGTCCATGGCGCTGGACGTGGAAGGTAAGCAGTTCTGTGGCCGGGGTCTGAACGGGGCCAGATAAATGGTAGGGACCCCATGTCGCCTTTTTTCTCTCCCTAACACTGTCAGTGCTGCCCAAAGACACCCAATGGCCCCCTCCTGGAACGCACACCTGACAGGCAGGTGGCTCTGGTATGAACACACACCTGGGGTTGCCAGACCCTGAGGAAGCTGAAGTTCTGAATAAGAGAGGCAGGGGCTCTCGGAGCAAAGATTCCTCACCCCTTAACCACGCGCTTCCCACGAATACCTTCCATGAAGCCAAATTAGTTATTACTAGTGCGGCCCTGCCACCTCACAGGAGAAGGCTGTCAGGTAACCTCTTCCTGTACTGAGTGCTTTCAAGGGAGAAGAGGGCAGGGCCACAGATAACCCTCCCACTGCCCCCTTTACAGATGAGGCAAACAAGGCACAGGACCGTGATGTCGCCCCCCTGAGATCGCACAGCAAGTGGAGCAGCTGGGACCCAAAGCTGCTCTGATGCCAGAGCTTGTCCTAACCACTGTGCAGCGGCTTCAATTCCAATTATATAATAATAAGCAGGGACACTGCCTTTCTGGGTGCTTTTACATATGGTCTCCCTGGGATCCGCAGCCAGGAGATGCAGGGTCCAGTGTGTGAGCCGAGAGGCCTCAGGCAAACCATGCCTCCGTGTGTTCCTTAGTTTCTGCACCTGATAAATCGGGTAAAGCTACTACCTCCCAGCCTCCATCCTAGGGCTTTTGTGGGGATCGAGAGAGGAGGAAGGTGCAGCGTGGGGGTGGCCTTGGGCGAGCAGCTTCTTCTCCCTGTGTTTCCTCATATGTATCATGATGATCTTTTCTATTGGACATTTAGGACAACTAGAGGGACAGGGCTCTACCTCCCTCTGCAGGAGACTGGAGGACACGGGGTGGGAACAGAGCAGGCTGGAGTGAGCTCTCCATCTGTAGGAGCTCCGAGGTGCAGTTAGTGTGGGGCGGGCTGCAGGGGGGTCTCTGCGAAGCCCCTCTGCTTCCTTTCTGTGCTGGCTCTGGCTCTCCAGGAACTGGTCTCTGTCTGTCCCTCTTTCCCCCAGGAGCAGGACCTAGGAAGCAGGTGTGGGCCTGGGAGGTCATGGTTTGCCACCTGAGGGGTAGTGCTTTTCCTGGGGATCCCCTTCTCCTTCTAAACTTCTGGGGAAGTTGGGAAACTCACTAGTCTCCCCGCTTCCAGAAACAGATGGAGGACCTATGTTTTAGGGTCTTTTCGGGGCAGGTGACTTCAATAAACATAAAGACGACCACTGGTCTCGTCTTCCTGTCTCCACTTCCTTGGGTATTTCCCTGACATGGGGGCGGGGAGGGATGGGTTCCATAGAGAGGGGAAACTTGTCTCCTGGATAATAAATAAAACAGCTTCCTTTTATTGAACTGCTACAGATGGCAGACACTGGGGCAAGCTGTTTATATCATTATTTCATTTAAAGCCCACAAGATAAAGCCTCATTAATTCCAATATATGAAGGAGGAAACTGAGGCTCAGAGAGGGAAGTGAGTTGTCGAAGGTCAGAGCCAGCAGGTGGTGGAGGTGGGATTCAGACTGAGATGTGCTGGCCATGTCCCTAAGGGGGTCTCCCACCCAGATGGCCCCACATCAACCCAGGCTTTGACGCCTGCCTGTCTTTCTTCCCAAGCGAGACTTCTCTCTCCAGCTTGTGATCTCAGTGGGTAGAAGGTTTCCTGGATAATTGATACTTCCTGCCCTTGCAGAGAAATTCAAGGTAAAAAAAAAAAGCCACCAGACACCAGCCACCCAGCCGTCTTTTGTTCTCCTTTTTCCCCACACAAGCCTCTCCTTCCTCTCCTCCTCCCTCCAAAGCTCACCCTCCCAAGCGGGCCTCCGGGAGTGGAGCCGCCCTGGCAGACGCCCTGGGCTGTGCCAGCCAGGGCAGAGGCGAGCAGTGGGCAGGAGCCTTCATCTCTCCTGCTTGTCTTCAAGTGCCAGCTCCCCCGGTTCCCAGCTGGGTGACCTCAGGCAGGTCGTGGTTAATTTCTCTAGACCTCAGTTTCTTCATCCGTTAAATGAGGGTACCCGCACCTCATAGAGTTATTGTACAAATTACGCATGTAATTACTGTCATTTTGTCATTATGTAAGGATGCACATGTAAATGATATGTTGAGTTATTAAGCTCCTGATGTGTGGCAGCTGTGGCATCTTATTTTATCTTCACATCTAGCTTCCGAGGGTAGATTCCATGACCCTTATTTCATAGGTGAAGATACTCAAGCTCAGAGTGGGGGAGACACTTTTCCCCAAGGTCACACAGTAAGTGATAAAGCTGGTCGAGCTGAATCTGAATCCAAATCCTCGGTACTTGGTGCCCCAAATACCTCTTCTCTGGACAGCAGCCAGAGACCAGGAGGTCCTCTGATCAGCCCTGTGAGGCAACGGGCTAATGGGAGCTCTGCCCTCCGCTCCCCTCCCAGGCTTTGACGCCCGTCAGTGGGCCTGCATCCTGTGTTCTCTTCCACAATGCCCCTTCCGAGCCTGGCAGAAGCTTCTATGCGTGTGCGTGCCTGTGTGTGCACTCCCGTGTGTGGTGTAATAGTTAACTGGAGCCAGACCGATCTGGATTCTGACTATAACTTTGCTTTGCTGCTATGTGACCTTGAATAAGTTACTTCACCTCTCTGAGCCTTAGTTTCTTCACTAGCGAAACGGGGTCCATGTGGTTGTTGTGAGGTTGAAAAGAGAGAATCTATGTGACGTGCTTGCATCGTGCCTGGCATACGATGGATGCTCAGTAAACAGCAGCCACGATTAAGATGTGTACCTTGGTGTGGGTATGCGTATGGAAATGCACATGTGTGTGTGTGAATGTACGCACATATGTGCGGATGAGGGTGTATGTGTGACAAAGGCGAGCTTGTGTATCTGAGCCTTAATGATTTGGATGGGTGGCAGTAGGGTGTCCTGTAATATGTGCGTGAGAACAAGGAGAGAGAGTGAGTCAGCTGCAGAGGTCCTTGGACTGGCCACTGTCACTCTCTCAGATAGCCTAGTGTTCCCTTCAGGTCACAGGTCATAGCTGCCCCTGCCTCTGCCTCCCAGGCCAGCCACACAGACACACCTCCCATCGGGGAGGAGGAGCAGTCACTGCTCACTCGGGAACCACCTTCCCTCAGGGTCCTCTTCACTGGCAGTTTTGGGGCAGGGCCTAGTTATCTACCTCTCCTTCTGGGGCTGACAGCCAGCCCTGCCCAGAACGGGGGGGCAGCAGTGGGTGGCCCAGCCCTCCACCCCCAGCAGGCCCTCCAAAGAGCAAAGTTAGTGCTCTGGGGGCTGTATACATCCCCGGGGTTCTCCCTGTGGAACAGGAGGCCTTTAGCAACTGACTTTTACCTAGAAAATGGAAGTGGGGCGTTGCCAGGAAATATGCATATGTAAACATGGGTGCATGGCCCTGGCAGAATGCAAACAGCCTAAAAATACATACGCTTCCTGAATTGGAAATGGCAGGATCTATGATGGATCAGGTCCAGATTCTGAGGGACAAGGGTAAGGCAGCCAGCCAGGGCTGTGGCGTGGGGTTCAGGGCGCACAGTGCCTTGCACAGAGGAGGAAGGGATGCCTGAGCTGGGGTTCCATCCCTGATCCTGGGCAGGGAGGCCTGAGAAGCTGGAACCAGAAGAGGGGGCTGGAAAGACAGCATGTTTGTGTCTCGGCTCCACGACAGCTGGCTGTGTCCCTCCAGGCTCAGTGTTTGTGGAAGAAGAATTGGAGCAGACATCCAAGTGTCCAGCTCTGAGGAGTCAACCTTGGCACCAAGAATGGGATTCGATTGGCCCTGAGGGGCCCTCCCTGGCCCATGGTGAGATTTAACTTAAGTGCAGTCACGCCCCAGGAATTCTTTCTGACCACAGAGGACAGCAGGTGAAGATGCCAAGTTCCCTCTTCTCTGCAAGGCCCAGGAGAGGGTGCTGAAGTGATTTAGGCCAACATGAGGGCCAGGACAGAGAGGGAGCCAGGGACACTCGCTCACCAGGGACCAGGGCGCCCGCCTCCCCTCCAGCATCCTCCTCCCCACCAGGAAGCTGGCTGGAGCTACGTTAGATTGAGAGCCCTGAGATAAGAAATCACCTCAGGAGATGGAAAAGGGAAGCCCAACACAATGGAAATATTATAGCTTTCTTCCCAGGCCTGGGGCTGTAGGAGGGCCTGAAGGGTGGTCCCAGGGGGCTCCCTGGGTGCCTCCTACAAGGTCTCCCAGGGGTCTGCTAAGCGCAGCACAGCGTCTGCGAGCTGGCCAGGCAGGCCTTAATTGCAGAGCTTTCAGACTGATCCTAACAAAATGGCTTTAAATCTTAGCCCTATTACCTACTAGACCTCGGGCGAGTTCCTTCATTTCTCTGAGACTCTGTTTTAATAATGGGAATAATACAAATACAAATACCTCAAAGTTTTGCTGTGAGCAGTAAGTTAGTGAGGCAACGTATGGCCGCCATTAACACAATGCTGGGCACATGGTAATTGCTCGATAAGCAGTAGGAACAGTGTTGTTATTAATCTTTTTTCTTACACACACCGTCTGGCAGAAATATTTGTCAGAGGAACAAAGAATTGGACGTGGTTCCTGCCTTCAAGAAGCTTCCAGGCCAGTGGGAGAACATGAAGATGAGTGTGACAAGGGCCATGAGAAAGGAGATAAAGTGCCTGGAGGCCCGGAGAGGCAAGGACGCTTCTGGCTTAATGGCAAAGGTGGCATCTGAGCTGGGCTTTGAGGCCCGGGAAGCTGCGGAGGAACAGACGGGGAGGGAAGGCAAGACGGGTGGGTGCACGTGGGGCGCACAGGGGCGAGACTCACGCTCCCCAATGGGTCTTAAAGACGTCTGGGCAGTTAGTTTTGTGACTTTGACCCTGTCCCTTCCCCTCTCTGGGTCTCAGTGGGATATGAGCACACACCCACGGGAGAGAAGCAAAAGAGACAGGTGAGCGCCCCAGAGGCTTTGCAGCGGGACCCAGCTGCAGCTCTGGCTCCAACCTTCTCTGGCAATGTCACCCAAGGTCCCTTCCCCTCGAGCTTTGTGACTTAGTGACTGCCCAGAAAGACTCTGAATTAGGCAGCAGATCAGGAGGGGAAATGATGAAAGTGGCCAATAAAAATCAATGTTTTAAAACAGAGCCAATAGAAAGAGACATTACCAGTGGATTCTCTCTTTAGTGGAACCACATGTGATTTTTTGGGTCTTATCCACATTTTTGATATAATCCATGTTTTCTGCAATGAGAATTTAGTGTTTTTATACAGGGGAAATTCTAATAATAATATTATTATTATTTTAAAAATGGAGTTGAAAGTCATGGGTTCATGTCCTGGGATGGTCGGTTGCTGGCTTATGTGATCAAAGCCAGTCACATTCTTCACTCCTTGGGATCTGAACCTCTGTGTTCTTGACACTCCCAGAGGCCCCTCTGTGTTCTCACACTGGGCTCCTGAGACCCAGCCCTGAGGGTGAGGGTTGGCAGGCCAGGGGTCCCTCTGCCCAGGGTCCTGAGACCTCCTAGCAGCGTTGGGTACTTCTTTGTGTCAGGAGGGTATGATGTGCCTACTGTCTCCTGACTCTAGCTGGGGAGGGAGGGCATGCCTGGAGGGCCATGGGTCAAAGTGGTGTTGTGGGACCATCACAGAGGAATAGCTGCCCCTCTTCACCCCAGAAGACCAGGCTTTGTGTTGTCCTAAACCCCAAGAACCAGGTTTGGTGACAAACACCGGCCCAGGAAGGCCCTTGGCTAAGGGTAGTTTTCATTCTGCCAACTGACTGGCTGTGATTCCAGAGGCCATTGTCGTCCCTTCTCTGTGCCTCAGTTTCCATGCAGATGCAGCTGAAGCCACAGTGGGAAACCAGAAGGCGTCCTACCTTTTGAAGTTCACGACGCCTTTTGGGATTCCCGTGGGAGTGTTGAAGGCTGGCAGGAGTTTCTCTCCAAGCTTGATGGCCTTTATTCGGAACACCTGGAAGGGTCAAAGGGCATTGTGAATCTGGGCTGGGTGGGCTGCAGTCACTGCAAGAAGAAGCTGCTGGCAGATAAACCTGCTAATGTATCTGGCCCCGGGTGGGAGGTGGCACTGCATTAGGCTCTGTGGCGGGACAGGCCTGGATGTGAGCCTGGCTCCACGAATTCCTGGCTCCGCGGCCTGAGGTAAGGCACCTCTCTCTGAGCCTCACTTTGCTTGGTCATAAAACAAGGACAATATTGCCTTCTTCAGGGAGTTGTTGGGAAGAATGAAAATTAAATAATGGTTGTGAAGAACTTACTACAGTGTCAGGCTATGATGAAGGTTCAATGATTATAGTTGTGATTAGGGTGATGGTGACCACTGGGAAGATGGAGTGGCCAGGGCAGCAGGACACCAAGGGTCAGTGCCTGTCCATTCCGTGGGACCAGGATGTCACAGGCCAAGCACATGGGAAACACATCTGGACCTAGCATAAATAGCACTTGCCTGGGAGCCCAGACCCCTCCCTGGTTCCAGACCTTGTCCCACAGGTTGGCATGTATGTGCTTCTCAGCAAACCATGGCCTCCCTCCGAGTACCACTTTCCCATGTGTAAACCAGGGAGGGCCTTTTCCCTTTTGCATTCAGATTCTGCCCACTGAATGCAATTCCCATCCATTTACAGATGGGAATAAACGAAGAAGGAGATTGGCTTATCTTAAACCACCCACATGATGGCAAGGGAGCCACAGGGAGGTCCCAGGCCTCAGGGCCTCTGCCTAAAGCTCTGACCTCCTCAAACTGTCCTCCTGATCAATTTGAAAACACCTGTGGCCTTCTGACTCAGCAGTTAGTTTCCCTCCTAGGATTTTATTCTAAGGAAATAAATAAACGAGAATGTTGTAAAGATTTAACTTTATGGTTATTTGTTCCAGCATTGTTTAGAATAGTGGAAAAAATGGAAATACTCTGAATAGCAAACAATAGGGAAGTGGTTAAATGATGGCTTATCCATGTAATGGAAAACCACATGGCCCCTGAAATGATGTCGTGGAAGAATTTAACAGCAAAGAAAGAGTTTATAATCTATTAAGAGAAAAATATGTCAAAATAGTGTAATTCAACTTTCGTAAAAGTTATCTGCATATGGATGCATGAGAAAAGGTTGGGAAGGGAATACATCAAGATATTAACAATGGTCTCCTGGGAGGGGTAGGCTCAGGAAGGATTTTAATTTTCTTCTTTTGGCTTATCTCTATCTTCTGTGCTATTTTTATAATAAAAACAAACTCACAATATTTATCTTTTTAAGGATGAGACACATCCTTAAAAATCATTTATCTTTTAAAGGATGAGACACAAGTCCCTAAGAAATCGCTCCTGGTGGGACAACATGCGTTTCCTTTCACTTCTGGAGCTCGAGGGTGACCATTTGCTGACCTCCTGCAGGGAGCCACAAAATAAAGTCTTCCTGAGGTCCCCCCCATACAATTTAAAAATGCTGAGGCAGCTGTTTTGGGAATGCAGTCGTGGTGAGGTCCAGCTTTTCTGACTCTGTGGGAAGTGGATGAGAGGCCTCTGAGGGGCCTCTGAGGGGGTGGGTGCTTAGGAATGGGGTGGGGGAGGCGATGAGGGCGGGAAGGATAGGAGGGAAGGAGAGGGTGGGGAAGAACCACTCTCTGGCAGTGATGGACAAGAGAAGATGATAATGCCAGTGCCAGACAGTGGGTCCCATAAGTGGGCACAGGGCCAGCCATGTCAGAACCCTGGGAGAGCTTGTCTAGAATCCAGATTCCAAAACTTCTGTCACCCCAGAAGCCGCAGGTTTAGCAACAACTAAGGGCTCTCATTTGAGGCTCTCAATTTCTTCACTGGCCCCTGGGGAGGCTGAGCCCAGAGGCACAAAATGACCCACCAGGACCAAACCCAACCCTGAGGCTCTAGGCTGCGGTCTGGCTGCCTTCTGCCCTGAGGACTCCGAGCTAACTCTTCTTAAAAGCTCTTCTTGCCCGCAAACCGTGTCTCCTCCTTTGGAAGGCCCTGCTACCAGCCAGCAGTGCAAGGTCTCAGCCATCTCAGGAAGGATGCTGAGCGAGAGTGTGTGTGGGCAGGACAGGGACCGCTGGGAACAGAAGCACACTGATCCTCCTCATCTTGGAAGTGAATGAGTGTGTCGTAGCTTCTGAACCCAGTTGCAATGTTGTTACCTGTAGTCCTGACTGGCTGTAAGTGAGAGGTTCCCAGAACCCCTCACTGGGATTGGTTAATTTGCTAGAGTAGCTCACAGAACTCAGAAGACAATTTAATTACTGGACTATTGGTTTATTATAAAAGGCTATAACCCAGGAACAGCCACATGGAAGAGATGCACAGGGCAAGGTATGGGGAAAGGGCATGAAACTTCCATTGTCCCCAAGTGTACCGACCACTCTCCCCAAATCTCCATGTGCTCACCAGCCTGGAAGCTCTCTGAACCCCATCCTTTCGGTTTTTCGTAAAGGCTTCATTACATAGGTATGGCTGATTAAGCCATTGGCTATTGATTCATCCTCCAGCCCCTCTCTCCTTCCTGGAGGTCAGCGGGGTGGGAGCGAAAGTTCCAACCCTCTAATCGCATAGTTGGTTTCTCTGGAAATCAGCCCCCATCCTTAAATAGGGTCCACGAGTCACCTCATTAATATAACAACAGACACTTTCTACGGTTCTCATCGCTTAGGAAATCCCAATGGTTTTAGGAACTCTGTGCCAGAAACAGAACGAAGACCATATATATATTTATTATAAATCATAATAGCACAGTGTGCCAAGTGTCTTATCCACATGACCTCCAATCCTTGCACCAGCCTTGTGGGGGAGGTGTTGACCCACTGTGAGGAGGACAAAACTTAGTTTCAAAGAAGCAATTTGCCCAAGGTGTGGAGTTCGTAAGTGGCTCTTTTCCAGGATACCAAGCTGCCTTCCCGACACAGGGAGGCCTCAGACAGCCATGGTGAGCAGTGGGCAGTGGCCCGGCGGTTCCAGAAGAGAGGTGAGAGAAGCCAGCGAGAATTATATTCTGTAGAGTAGAAAAGGTGCTGGATGGGGAGTCAGAGCCCAGGTTCAGATCTCCCCACTTAGCAGCAATGTGACCTTGGGTGAGCCACGTACTGTCTCTGAGCCTCATCTGCATAAAGGGATAGTGACATGTACCCTGGCTGCTTCACAGGGTTCTTCTAGAAATCAAATGACAGGATATCCATGTAAATGAACATACTATATAAACTGTAAGGTGCCGTGTCAGTGACAGCTGGTGTGGCTGTGGCTGCTTGTGATTCTTGTGGGAGTCTGGGTAGGGCTGGCTACCCAGCAGGGCCCGTTCCTCCTGTGGGGTCCCTCTGAAGCAAAGAAAGGCCTTTGCCCTGGAAGGGGTGTGGGGCCCCCTTCACTGTTCATTCCACAAATATTTGTGGGGAATTTTAAGAAAAACCCACTCCACAAGTACCCACTGTGTGTGAGGTCGAGGTCAGAGAGGAGAGAGGCCTCAGTCTCGTGTGGCTGAGCCCTGGTGACAAGTGGTGATGCTGGGCCAGGCTGACCGAGGGCTACAACCCCGGCCCATGGCATAGAGGCCACAGAGTCAGGAGTCAACCCAACATAGCCCTCAGGGACTGTGTGACCTGAGCAAGTGACTTCTTTCTCCCTAAGACTCAGTTCTACCTGCAAATCGGTGAAAACACCATCTCATGGGGCTGTTTGAGGAGCCGAGGACACCGTGCGTAGGCAGCACGGTCTCCGGTCTCTGCCGTGTGGAGGTGCAGGCAACAGAGAGGGACCGGGAAGGAGTGGCCGGAGGATGGGGCTGTGCTGAAAACCCCAGGATCCTGCCTGCTCAGGAATTCTGAGCCACTTGGGCCTCTCCTTGGGCCTTTCGAATTATTGGTAAGTCACAGGTGCTACTATCAACATCCCACTGTCTGGTCTACCTCCTGACAAGCCAGGTTGATGGTCCCTTCTAGGAAGCCAAAGCCTCAGAACAAGTTCTCAGAATGGCACACCACAGAGGAGAGAGGGAAAGACAAGCCGTCAGGTCTGAGGAACGCCAGCTCCCTCCTGAATCGCTGGCCCCCACACCAACCCGTGAGCCCCACTGCATCGCCCCCCTCCCTCCCTACACATCCCACATCCACCTCCCACGACCTGGGCGGGAGGTGGACAAGTGCCTGTGAAGAACATGGGTGCTTTTTTCTGTCCCCTATGTCATTTTCCTGTCCTGGGGTTTTCAAATGAAATTCAGGCCTCGGGTGGCTCAAAGCCGAGGGCTCCTATCTACAATTATCTGGAGACAAACTGGTACAAGCGGTAATCTCTGCCGAGGAGATTATGCCTGATGGAGTGAGGCCTAAAGAGCCTGGAGAGATAAAGCACACGCCTGTTGCCTCTAAACTATTGACTTCAGCCCGTGAGTCCTAAATTGAAGACAAGAGGAATGACTTTCTCAGACAATTGTAGAGATGAAGCGGGATTTTTCTGCTGCTTGCTGCCCCCACCTGCATGGCCCCCCACAGGGATAATTATTCATTTCTGGGTGGGCAGAGACAGGGAAGTACGGGCAAAGTAAAAGGCCCAGGAGAGACTCCCAGCCCCAAGGCAGTGGTTGCGCTGAGCAGTGGACCCTCTGGGTAACAGGGAACATAGCTGACCGATGTCCTGGGGACTCGGCCAACCTCACCACCAGACACTTGTGCTGTCCTTCACGGGAGCTCATGAGGGGATGAAGACGCCTCCCATTTGCACAGAGCTCTGTGGTTTTCAAAATTCTCTTGGAATGCGGCTCTGGGGTCGAACTCTTTTTCTCCTGCCCCATTTCTCAAGACTTTTTGACCCAAGGCGGGGGGATTAAGACCTTCCCCATGCTGGGGAAGAAAGTGAGGTGCAGGGATGGGGTCGGGACCTACTCAAGGCCACAGGCAAGTGCAGCGTGGGGGTGAGGTCCAGCCTTTCTGATAGTGCCCAGGGCCCTCCTTCCAGAAGCCAACGCGGTGCACAGGGGCCAAGGCCTAATACTTACAACATGTGGCCACCCCACCTCCCCCACTGTCTCCTGGAGACTTAGAACTGGGTCTGGCTGGTGACTGCCCTAGGAGGGGAGGGCGAAGGTGGCTGCGAGTAGGCCAAGGGTCCTGGGGCTGGAAGTGGTGAAACAATGGCCTTGGCTTCATCGATCCCCAAGAATCATCATGTGCAAGAACCAGTCCAGCAGCTCTACAAGCCCCCACGGAGCTCAGGTTGTGACCACAAGTGCTGGAGGGGCTGCGTGGATAGGGTAGACCTGGTGCTGCCCTTAGAGAACGTACTACCAGCTGTGGGAGCCAGTGGGCTCACCTGGGCAGCAGAATGGAAGCATCAGAGACAGGGAGGAGGCTGCAGGTGTGGCACCGTGGAGGTGGGGGACACGGGTGTCCCTGGGCGAATCCCTATGGATCCCTGTTTCCTCATTGGTGAAATGAAGGGCGGGGATTAGAAGTCCTAAGCCCCTCCCATCCTCAGTGGGTCCAGGCTGTGGAAACACACCAACTCACCTCCTCTCCTGTTAGGTAGAAGGCTGAGAGGAGTCCTCCGATGTACCGGATGTTCACCTCAAACAAGGATGCTTCTCCGCTCTGCAGGGCAGAAAGAAGGGGGAAGGCAGTGGGCACACTTGTGAGATGCCCACAGGGCTCGCAGGGGCAGTCGGGTCCTTGAGACAGACGGGGACACTGGCTGCTCCCCCTCCACTCTGCTGATTTGGCGGTACCTGGGCAGGGTTCCCTTGATGTTTGGTGGTGGTTTTCACAGTAAAAGCCGAGAAGGATCAGCACCTGCCTGGCGGCTGCTACCCACACTTTTACAGCGTTCCAAATAAACACTGGCTTTGGCTCCCTTCCCCAGCCCTTGCCCGAGGCCATTGGAACAAAGTTATACCTGGCTGCTCTCCAAGTAGCTTAAGAACTCACTTGGGGATCTGCTGGTTGAAGCTGGGCCAGAGGGGAGGCAAACCTTCCTTTAGTCTGGCTACCTCCATTTCTGGAGGGTACCTCCTCGGCTGAGCAAGAGGATGGTTGGCCCTTCTTTGGGGTGACAGGGCAAGAGGAGGTTCTCAGAGATGGTTCTGGGGCAGACAGGAAAGGGCCAAGGCTAAGAGGAAGTGGTACCAAACAGATATTTGTAGAAAACTGGCAATTTCTCTCCTCAGCTCTGCAGCCCTCAGGGCACCTTAATCATTGTTATTTTCTTCCTGAAGTCTGGTCTGCAAATCAGGGGTGCTGAGGCATCATGCCAAGGACCAGGTCTGGGTTAAAATCCCACCTGAGCCACTTACTTGGGCAGCTGCCTGATGCCCACTCTTCACCCACGATGTGCAGAGGGACAAGATGGGTCTATGAAGACACCGCTCTTTCTCCCATTCGATACAGTAGGAAATGGGATTCTAAACTCCCTTGCCTCCCACAGACCACCGGAAGTCATCACAAGCCTCAATGACGACAACGATGATGATGATAATGGCACCACTTACGGACTTCCTGGTGCTATAAAAAGCTTTTACAACCTGCGATGAGAGTTACCGCTCACAAGCCTGGGGCTTAGGCATTGTTACGGTTGCGGTTGTATCGTCCCCCTCACAAAGCTGGGGAAACGAAGGCTCGGGGCGGTTACACGATGGTTCCCAGGCCGGGCGCAGGAGCCAGGGAAGGGCTCCTGTCGTGCTGCTCTCCCAGACTTTCCATAGTTTGTCTCTGCACTGCTCTGTGCTGACACCGTCCTCAACTCTGCCATGAGCTGCAGGAGCTGTTCCCATTCATACCAGGACCTGTCACTTATGGGACCTCAGATGGAGCCCTACAGTGTGTTATGATGTAACCCCGCCCCCCCACCTGTCTCCATTTCCTGTCCCCAAAAGTCATCTAAACAGCCTCTCCTTATGCTGAGCTGAGGCCTCCAGGATGGGTCGTTTACTTTAGTCTGTGCTGGGAGATCACTGGGGGTGGGGGCTGGTATTACCATCCCCTCTCCCGAGGCTCTAGTCCCTGACCAGGAGTGCCCGAGAGGCTGGGAACCCACAGAGTCCGGACGTGGGCATGGCCTCTCACCAGAAGGCCCCCACGCCCTCTCATCTATCTCAAGAGGGCAGTATAGGGGGGCTGCAGGTTAGAGCGGCTCCAAGCAGATAAGCCACTTCTCCCCTCCACAGTCACTTCCCCTGCTGCTGCTATTCTGTGTGACATATTCAGCCCTAGAAGGGATTTCCTGGGTGTGAGCAACACGCCTGGCACCCCAGGGAGGGGAAGGAATGGCCATGGCTGTCTTTCCTCTCAGGGGAGGAGGCCGGGCTGGGCAGGCCAGGGTGGGGGTTCACCCCTCATCTGAAGGCTGGTCCTAGGGGAGGGGACTCGGCACAGAGTGCTTGGAGCCCTGGTTCCGGGACTGCTCTGCTGTGCGGGCTGGGGCCGGAGCCTCCACACCTCTGGGCCTCAGAGATGACAAGGTGGAGTTGGCCACTGACCTCTCGGGCCGATTCCGGCCCTAACATCAGGAGGGTCTCTGACTCACCACGTTCAGGTGGAAGTGCTCCTCGACCCAGGCCTTGGCCTCCTGGAACTCCTCCTTCAGCTCCATGAGGTAGAGGGTGTCCAGGGAGTCGATGATCGTCGCCCCACTGAGGCCTCCTGCAGCACAGAGGGTCGGAGGCACGCCCAGGGTCATTCTTACTCTTTCCATCCCAGTCACACGAGCCATCATTCCCTGGGCCCCTTTCTAAGTGCCTGAGTAGGCTGAGGCCACGGCTGGCCCTGGCGTGAGCCGGGGAGACTCTAGCACCACCAGCCTTCGGAGGTGAGTCCAGGACCCAGTGTCCCCCTGGGGGCTGCTTCCTCCTCGGGGCAGTAAAGAGCAGGCAGCGGGTGGAGGAGACCAAGTTCATGGGCTGAGACACTTCCCAGACCTTGGGCCACTCATCTCTGCCAACAAGTCCACCATCAGGGCCAGTTGGGTGCTGGCCACTTTTCTGTGATGCTGGGGGAAGAGTGAGCTGGCATTTGACTTATACTATCTTAACAAATGTGCCAGTTCACTGACTTTCCAATTCCATTCCTTATTTCATTCTAAGAAAGAAAGATATTCATAAATATTTATTTGGGAAGGTATTTATTGCAGTGCCATATACAATGGGGAGAAGTTGAGGAAAAAACTCCAGGTCCAACAATAGGGGATGAATTATAGAGAGTGTGGCTCAAATATAAACTAGAACACTATGCAGCCATCTACACACACGTGAGACAGACCTGTGTTTACTGGGATTTGTTAAGTTAAAAAAAAGTGATTGCCAAAACAAATTAAAAGCATGTATAATTTCTTTATTGTATGCCAAATGTGAGTGCATCGGCACAGGACTAAGTCTGGCAGGATGTGATTCAGTGGTTAGCTCCGAGTGCTGGGATTACAGGTGCTTTCTGATTTCTTAACTCACAAATTGTTTTTATAATCAGAAATTTATTTCTGTTAAAAAAAAAAAAATAGAAAGTTCGGGCAAAGAAACCAAACAAATGCACAAACCGAAGATTTTCATGGCCGCCCTTGCTCTAGGCCAGTGAGTGAGTGCACAAGCATGAGCTATGAGCCCTGGGCCCTGTCAGTGGGCCTTCGACTCTGGTCCTGGGAGTAAATGCTGAGAAAATTGTGCAAAAAATGACAGTTTCCCCCATTACAAACTGGGCAGAAGAGTGATGAGGGAGATCTCCTTATGTGGCACAACCAGGGCCTGGAGTACAGAGGACTTGAAGGAGGAAGGGAGGGAAAAGAGATGTGCCTGGAGTCTTCTGGAAGGCTTCCTAGAAGAGGTGGCTGCTGTCTCCCATCAACTCCTTACAAACACTGTCCTTGTAGGCAGCCGTAGTTTCCCTCAGGGACCTGATGGTAGCTTAAGAGGAGTAACTGTTCCTTCGGGGTCCTCCTTGCAGGGGCTCAAAGCATTGAGCATCACAGGCCCCAACTTCCCCAGAGGAACTCTAGAGCTCGCTGGCAGTGCTGAGCCTCACTTGAGTCTCAAGCACGGCTTTGCAGGCCCTCCTGAATTCAGAGTTAGTGTCTAATCGCCTTAATTAATGCTTCCCTAACTGCTCACTTGTGTTGACTTTGCAGGCAGAGAATCCTTCTGAAACTCACTTAACCACTTCTTAAGGCGGGGCAAGGTCTGACAAAGGGCATAGCCTGGGAAAGGATGGGAAGGAGATCAGGGAGAAGTTGGGAGAAAGATAAGGCTGGAGGTTAACAACTGCATTTCCAGAAGGGAGGGTTTGCAAGAAACGGCGGAAGGAGGGGAGGGCTGGGGAACCGAGGCGCTTCCCAGTCCAGAGTTGCCATTGTGGGATGGCTTCGTATTTGAGTTGAAATGAATTTCCAGAAGGTCAACCCCACCTACACTGAAGGACTGGTAGGAAAACATACCCAAAGCCAGACAAAGTTGCTTCTTTCCTGGCTCCCCCTGTATGTGTCAAAGGCTAGACATGGTTCATGGGAACTGTTTACCCTCTGGAGGTGCTCAGGCTTGGGGACACTGATGTGCCACATACAGGTGGAGCCGAGACATGCTCAGGCCACAGAGCACTGGCTCTGAAGCGAGGGCCTCCGCTGCTATACCACAGGGCCTCAAACATGAATTTTTAAGGGCTTGGAGGGATTTTTGAGATCCCGCTGCCCCACGCCTTTATTTCAAAGATGAGGGCCCCAGAGGGGGTTTGGGACAGCCCAAGATTAGACTTAGACCAAGGGGGACGTGGAGCTCCAGCCCCGGCAAATGTAATGTATTTTCCACAGAAGGTTGGCCTCTTGATGCACCCAGTGAACCCAACTTCGTATCTGATCGCTGACCCCGCCGCACCCCCACTGGAAGCCCATGTCTGTGTCTTCAAGGCCCAGGAAGAGGCGGCCCACAGGATCCGATTTCCCATTCCTGCCCTGGGCTGCCTGGTGTTTTCACCCCACAGGCCCTGCTTCCCCTGGGCTGAGCCTAAGCCCAGAGGCCCCAGGGCCTCTGCTGGGCTGGGAGGGCAGCCCAGGCTCCTTGTGACCAGCTCTCCTTCCCAAATGCCCCAGAGGCACCAGCTGAGAAGGCCGCTCACTAAGAGGTTTGTTGGCAAGGTTCTTCTGCCCATGTTCTCAGGTTCCTGAATCTGTCTCAGTTGCTTCCACCCTTACACCCACCTATCCCACAGCTGGGCTGCGGGCCAGCAAGGCACTTATTGGAAAGCCTTTCATTCCAGGCCAGAGGTTACCCAGAGGCCAGGCTGGGCCCAAGAAAAGGCCTATCCTGAATTCAACTCTATCTGCACCTGCAGCCGGCCTGGCAGCTCCCTGAGGGGAAAACACTTATGCCCACTCAGTAAGTAGGCCTATGGGTTATATGCAAAGAGCCAATGGGGCACAAAAGTTAAGTAGCTCCAGCTCTGAACTCTTTGCCGTTCACCGAGGACCCCACTCCTCCTCTCCTTCTTTCCAGGGCAAGAGGCGGTGAGAATGTTAAAAGTGCACAGCCCTGGGTCCAAATCCCAGTTTGGGCCATCAACACATCTTCTCTGAGTCTCCAACCTTTTTGGCACCAGGGACCGGTGCTCCTAGGACACTCTAGTGTCTGATGATCTGAGGCGGAGCTGAGGCGGTGATGCCAGCGCTGGGGAGCGGCTGCAGATACAGATGAAGCTTCGCTCGCTAGTCACTACTCACCTCCTGCTATGAGGCCCAGTTCCTAACAGGCCACACAGCCCAGGGGTTGGGGACCTCTGGTCTAGTGTCAAAGTTCTCATCTATAAAATGAGGTTAAGATCACTGGGGAGCCACTGCAAGTTCCTGAGCCTGGATAAATGCATTTATACATGCCTGGCCTAAATACATCTGATAAAGATGTTTGTACATGCTCAGCACAGAGCAAATACTTGGCAAGTCAGTTATTTGTAGGGTCCCTTAGCCCTCTTTGAAATACTGGCCTAGCCAGGGAGATGTGGGTTCAAAACCTGGTTTCATCATATACCACCTGTGCACCAGGGCAAGTTAGTGTACCTCTCTGAGCCTTATGTTCCTCATCTACAAAGAGGGGATGACAGCAGGACCTACCTTATAAGGCTGAAGCAAGAGTTAAAGGGGACAGTGGAGAGAAAGTACCCACGATGCTGGGTACATGTGAGCTTAACCTGATAAACAGAAGTGAGGCTCTCCTTGCCCCCAGCTGGCCCTGAGCAGCCCCTCCACAGTCTTCTGGGGTCACTGAGGCCTTGTACTGCTCCTGCATTACTGGCCTCTGCCCTATCTCACAAGGCAGTGTGGGCATGAGACTGCAGTTTGCAAAACCCTTGGTCCAACTTAAAGGAAAAATGTCACCTGGGTCCTACCTGTGGCTGCTGCTGAGGCCAGTACCACCCTTGACCCGGGTGTGTACCTGCCTCCAAAAGGGTATTCCTACCTCCAGGACCCCTTTCCTTTTCCTCCAGTTCACTCGTCAATTGTTGCCCAACCTGTGCTCCTAAAACCAGATCCCACTGTGTCCCTCCCTAGCTCAGGAACCTGCAATGGCCTTGCAGTACCCATGTGATAAGGGGGCGGGGGATGGTGAAATCTTTTGGCCCTGACTCCAAGGATCCTGTCAAGCTCTGCTTCCTGGAAACACATTGCAAGCTCCTGCCTCTATACCTTTGCATGTGTGGTCTCCTTTGCCAAGAAAGCTTCTCCGTGCATCTGGGCAAAACGAAAGCCCACACATTCTTCAAAGTCCACCTCCCACTGGCAGCCTTCTCTGATTTCACCCAGCCAACCTCCTCCGGCCCAGAGAGCTCCCACGATACTTTCTTGGGCCTCCCACTCAGGCACCCACCATTCCCACCCTGCACTCCGGGGCTTTGCCTCACCCTCAAACTAGATTGTGAGCTTCTTGAGGCCAAAGGTTCCCACTGCCTCTCTTACACCCCTTCCCAAGTTTGTCTCTAAGCAGCCAGAGCCCCCAACCCAAATGGGCCACTCGCCATTCCCTGTGGCCTCTTCCCATACCCTGACTTCTGTGATGCTGCCGCAAACTACTAGGGATCCCCTTCCAATTCCACCATCTCCTGTGGCACTCTAGCGCCCACCCCAAACGCCTCCTTGCCATGGTGATCTCCACCCCAAGGTCCACGTGAAGTCGCGCCCTGCCCTGACGCTCCTCCGTGAGAACTGCTCCCCGGCCCTCCACACCCACACTGGATGCCCCCACTCTGTCTACATCCGTCTCCAGCACAAGTGCTCCCCTGTTCTTATCACACTGTAAAGGAATCGTTGTCTACTTGTCCCTGTCCCTCCACGATAGCAGGGGCTCTAATCTGTACGAGTCATCTCTGTGTTCAAGGAACAGCTGCGGGCGGGAAGGCGGACGCTAGGCTGGCCCACCCCTGGCGCCTGCACTTAGTCTCCCCGGCATAGCACTTGCTCTGGACGCCACTCGTCCTTCGTTCTGTGGTTTCTTCTTCCCGGCCTCCTGGGCTGGTTTTCCTCACTGCGACCCATGTCTGAAGACTGGTTTGCCCAGGGCCCTGTCTTTCTCTTCTCTGCCCTCCTTCATTCCCTTAGTCATTCAATGCGGCCTCACAGCTTAAATGCCCGCCAGATGCTGATGATTCTCAGATTTAAATGTCCAGCCAGGACCTTGTCCTGAACCCAGACTCACCCATCCAACAACCCCCACTCACATATCCACGTGGACCTCCACAGCATCTCACGTTCACCTTGTCTGAAAGCAAATCCTGCTTCTCCTTCCAAACCTGTTCCTCCCACAGTCCTCCCACTGTGGTTGGCGCCAACCCCTCCTCCCAAGAGCTGTGGCCCCAAACCCTTGACTCGCTCTCACTTCCGGTCCCACTGCAAATCCTGGTGGGTGGCTCTAGATTTCCAGATTCCCCCACTTCTTGCTTCCTGGTGGTGCCACTTTAAAAAATACAAGTCATATCATGCCACTCCTCTGCTCAAAACCGTCCCATGGTCCCCTTGGACTCGAGGCCGGTGACTTTGCCCTGGCTTCCTCTCCCTCTGCCTAGTCTCTCCCCTTCCACTCCAGTCACATGCTGCTCCTGGAGCCCTCCAAACCTGCTCCGTACTTAGGCCTTGGACTTACGATTGCTCCACCGAAATGGTACCTCCTTGCTCTTCCCTACCTCCCTCGTTTTACCTCAGTGCCTTTGTCCCAGGGACGTTACATATGGATCTGGTTTCCTTTTCACTGTCCTCCCCTGACGGAGCAAAAGCTCCTATGGGGGAGCTCCATCTTCTTCCCTGCTGTCCTCCACTGCCTAGAACACTTTCTAGCCCATCACAGGTGCTCGGTAAGCATTTGAGAATAAAGGGTCCCCTTCCCCTGGGGGAGGCTTCCAGGGGGCTGTGGCTCACTCACTTCTCTCAGTGGCTGGCTACAGTCTGGCTCCCAAAAGCATTAAAGGTAAACGTGTTGGTTGATCAAACAGCCCACTGCATGGACATCTGCGGTGACCGTGTCCAGTGCAGCTGCACTATCTACTATGTGCCACTCCCCTGTACAAAGCTGTTTGTTGTACATGTGTCGGTCACTAAAAGGACCAGACCTCATCTCCTGTAACCTCCTCCCTGGGGCTGCCTGGCCAGGAAGCACCCTGCCTTGCTGGACCCTGGGTTGTATCCCCTCCCCTGATGCTGCCATGTTAATGATGAGGTTTTTATATGATGTCATATTAGCAAAGAGAAATGAGTCAGGCTTGGCAACATACGCTCCAAGAAGAACATTTAGAAGGAAAAAAAAAATCACCCAGGGCCTAGCCTATTACTGCAATATCCCCAGAGCCATGCACTAATGGTTGCGTTTAATTTGATGATATAATCCACAGAGACTTTTCTTAATCTGTAAAGAAACAACACAAATGTTTTTCTCTGCTTCTAGAAACCAGTGTGGCTGTGTGGCAGGTGGAATTCTCCATGAGAGGAACTCGTCCCAGGGCTCGTCTCCTTGAACCTGGGTGGACCTTAGTAACTACTTGAAACAACAGGATAAAGCAGAGGGGTCATGTCTACTTTCCAGGCTCAGATCTTAGGAAACTGGCAGTTTCCACTTTCTGTGTGGAATGCGGGCTCTTAGAACCAGCCACCATACTGTGAGGAAGCACAAGGGGAGACCACGTGGAGAGGTCGAGTGTATGTTTTCTGACTGACAACCCATCTAAGCTCCCAGCCAATAGCCAGTATCATCAATTCTAGACATGTGAATGAAAAACATTCCAGCTGTCAAGTCACCCTCAGCCTTTGAGCCTTTCAAGGTGAGGACGCATACCCGGTGGGAATGATAAGCTGTCCCCATTGTGCCCTGTCTGAATTCCTGATCAGCTGCATCTGTGAGCATAATAAAAATATTGTTCTAAGACACACAGTTTTGGAGTAATTTGCAGCAGTAGCTACTGGAATGCTCCGCCATGTGGGTTTCTAGGAGGATTAATTAAAGCGATATCCCGCTACTCCAAAGCACATTGTTTCAAACCTCATTGTCTTGTGTGGTGAGGTCTTCAGGCTGCAAGAAATCCTTATAGGATTAGGATCTCTCCATTCCTATCAGGTCTGTTTTTTTTTTTTTCCCCTCCAGTAGGAGGAATATTTTCCTTGAATCTTCCCACAATGGCTATTTTCCGGGTCACATAAAGTTATGTTCAGAGACGGAGGGTTTCTAGGCAAAGGTTTTGTGGAGCCTCTAGGAGGACTAAAGATGTTTTTTAGGACTATTCCTGGAACCCAACAGAGCTCTTACTTGAGGCTGATTAATAAAAGATGGTCAGATCCGATCATGTCACTGGCCTTTTTAAAGTCTGTCAATGCCTGCTGTTCTCTAAGTTCAAAGTCCTGGGCATGGCCTGCAGGGTGTCTGTGGTCCAGGCCTGGGCAACCTCTTCGTCCTCACCTCTCTACTGCTCTCTCTACATGTGATGCTCTACCCGTATCAGACCACTAGGAGCTCCCCAAAAGCCCTGGAGTGTCTGCTGATGAACACCTAGTCATCATTCTGGCCTTGGCTGGAGCATTGAGTCTTCTTTTAAGATGTCCCTGAGGCACCAAGTAGAACTTATCATCCCCTCCTATGCAAGCCCGCCCTGCTCTGGAGCAGGTGCCTCCATCACAGCCCTGTTGCACGACATCATACATCTGTGCTTACATGCCTGTGAGTCCCATGGAGCAGTGGGGGCATCTGACTCTTCCCAGTGGCCCCGCTGTCCATCCCCAGGCCAGGCACAGAGAAGGTGGGGAACAAATGTCTGTTGAATGAATGAATGACTAGCAGCAACGCCCACGATGCTTCCTTAGAGATTTCCAAATACTCCTCAAGGCCTCTTAGCCTCAGAGAAAACACACCATACAGAGCAGTGCCCAGCTATCCAAGGAAATCACTGCTGGAGGGACAAGGTGGGCAGCCGCAGACATCCGGGTCCTAGTGAAACTAATGGCTTCCTCCACCCTTCCCAAGCAGATGCCACGCTTTGCTGCCATGGTTGACTGCAGGATGAGGTTCACTAGGACGAATGGCCGAATGGCCGGACATGGTTCACTGAAGCAGGCTACTGGAATGGGCTCCACGGGGAAGCAGAAAGTGTTTTTAAAATGTTAATGTTTTCTTTGTTTGTTTTTAAATAAGAGCTGAGGGTGCTGCTGTCTTACTTGGAGGCTTGTGTTTAAAAACTCCCCCTGACGGTGCTGTGGATCAAGCTCTGAACTGCTTTTTATCTCGGAACATCTCTGAGAGGAGAAAAGGGGAATGGAGAAACTGGAGCGCAGGATGCTGCAGTAACGACTCCAAAGTTGCACGGACTCAGCAGCGCAGGGCGGAGCTGCAACCAGATACCACCTTCCCTCCCACACGACCTTGTGGGCTTAGTGCTCACCCCAGCTTCCTTCCCGGCTGAGTGATCTTGGGCAACTGACTTGACCCCTCTGGGCCTCAGAAATATAGGACAACGAGGTCTCCTTTTTAGAACAGTGTGGCCAGTTCAGACACATGTATACAAAGAGCATTCAGCAGGCACTCAATACAAGAGAATTTGATCTACCCTGCATACAGTAGGTACTCAATGCATGGGGCTGTTATCCTAAGGCTCAGTTCCAGCAGAGGAAGCCACACTAGGCTGGCAAAGCTAGGATCTCTTGCAGATCCTGGGCCCTCCAGGAAAGAATGACATGGCCTTTGTGCCAGGAGGGCAGGAGGCATGAGCCCTTAGGAAGGCAGGACTCAGCTGGGCAGGCGCTGTGGCATTTTAAATATACTTCTTGCCTCAATGGGAAGAAAAGTGAAGCTGGAACTCTTAGCTGCTCACCCCAAGAAATACTAAAACCCAACTGCTGCTCTTGGTAGCTCCTCAGGGCAGACCCAGAGTCCCTCCATACTCTGGTTCTTCCTGGCTTTTATCTGTAAATCAGATGATTGCTCAGTACTCTCTCTCTACTTCCATGGGAGGGGTAAACATCCCTGCTCCATCGACCTTGGCCTTGTCCATGTAACTTGCTTTGGCCTCATGGTAGGTGGGGAATTAAACTCTGCCCTTGACCTTAAGCTTGGCCATGAGACTTGCCAGTGGGATTAGTGGACATGACTTGAATAGAGGTTTGAAATATGCCTGCCTGCAGGGTTGGGCTTGCTCTCCTGCACTCTTGCTTTTCATCATGAGAAGAAAAAGTCTCAAGTAGCCATTGGTTCAAGGATGAGAGATAAGTGGAACAGATCTGGACTCTGCTGAGCAGAGCCTAGATAAACCAAACTCCAGCTTCTCTGCAGCCACATAAATGAGAAATAAGTACTCGTTGCTGCCTCCAGTCATTGTGGAGTAATTTGTTACACAGCATTATTCTGAAAACTGCTGACTGATGTAATGCCCTTCCAGCTCTGTTTCTTAAGTCTTTTCATGTTTTCCATACTCTAGCCGGACTACTGATTCTATGTGGTCTACTCTTTCTAGCCTTCCAGCCCTTTACTCAAGCCGTTCCCTCTACTTCAAATGTGATCCTCTAACCCAAAACGTCTCTACACACACCTCAACCCACACGTCTATTGTAAGTCCTAGAGAAAATGCTGCTTCTTCCATGAAGACATTTCTGATTCCCCATCTGGACCTGAGGTCTTCTTCCTCTGAACTCTTCTATCAAAAGAATTGCCTTTCAACTTTCATTATGGTACTGGGTCATCTGTGTCCTTGATTCTCAAGTCCATCCCAGGCAGTGAGCGTCTTTGGGCCTGAGTCTAAGCCTGGTAACTCTAAGCTGGCACAGGCCCGGTAGAGTCCAGGCGTCACTGGGATCTGCTGAACAAAGGGCTGGATGTCCCCCTCCCACTGCCTCATACTAGATGAGGAGGCCTCCTTGGGAGCTGGTGCCCTTTGCCAGAGGCTGCTCCTGTGTGGTATGAGGTGCTGGGGACAGAGATCAACTCTACAATGCTCCGAGATCCTGGCCCAAGGTAGACACTCCACAAAGCTCTGCTTGTGGAATGTGGAATACTCCTAAGTGCCAGCCAGCAACCCCTTCCCTGTCACAAGTTGATAAAAATGACCGTAGTTAGCATTGATTGGCTTTGTGCCAGGCACTGTGCTACATGTTTCACATGCGTCTCGTTTTTTAAACCTCGTCACAACTCTATTAATGTCCCTCTTTTACAGATAAAAATTGAGGCTTCAAGGAATTAAGGCACTTGTTCAAGATTTACTCATTCACCCCAAAAACATTTTTGAGTGCTTGGGATGTTCCTGGTGCTGGAGCACAGTGGAGAACGGACCATCCTGGTCCCCACCCTCAGAGAGCTGCAGGTCTGGTGGTCAGAAAGACACCAGCCAGGTGTCCTACAGATGACATCTAATTATAAAGTGATGTGTGTGATAAAGGAAAAGAGAGCAGAAGCCACAGCCAGGAGGGGGGCGGCATCGGAGCTGAGGCCTGAAGGAGCTCAGGAAGAAAGAGAGGGGGTGGGGGCGTGTCGGGCAGAATGCACGGCAGATAGAACAGCCTGAGGCGAGCAAGTCTGGCGCGTTTGTGGAGCAGAGCGGAGGTCACAGACAGCGAGAAAGAGGGGATGCAGTGGGCGGTGAGGGGGTGGGGCCAGGCCACACAGGGCCTCCGGGGCTGTAGAGATGGCCTAGAAACTGTTCTAACTGACATTTCAAAATGATCCTCTGGCTTCTGTGTGAAGAGTGGCCCAGAGGGGACCCCATGTGGGGTAATTCAGGGAGCTGTTGACCTGGATTGATGAGTGACCACTCATCACTTAGCAAGGGAAGGTGGGGGGCAGGGCGCACCTGGGCCTGTGCTTTGAGACCCCTCGAAGGCAGCTGGAGATGCCTCCCACCTGGGGGCAGCTGTTTACCAGTCCAGGAACAAGGAGAACCAACCCAGAGCACAGGGCAACATTAGCCAGTTGTCTCATCTCCACCCCATTGCGGGAGCCTCCAGCTGTCCTCTGATGGCACCAGGGTGGCCCAGGCCCCACAGATGCAGGGTCATAACGCCATCTCAGATATACACTGCGGCCACACAGAGCTATGCACTGATCATGGCAAACACAGCCTGTGGGCCAGAGCCAAGCGGTACAGATGTGTGACTCTGATAAGATGAATGATTATTGGAAAGGGGAAAAGAAAGGATGTTGAAGGTCCTATTCACCCCCAAATCATAAAGAGATAGCAGAGACAGTGCCTGGAGAGCCTGGTGCAGAGTTGGGCTCTCCAGGAGAGTCCTTCCAGTCATGGGGGTCGCTGAGCTACAGGGAGTGGGCCGGCAGAAAGGGCTGAGCCTTGGAGCCACACTTCCTAGCTGCCTCAGTTTTCTCATCTGTACCACGGAAGCAACAATTCCTCCACCTTGCAGAACGATCTTGAGAGTTAAGAGATCGCAGCAGCACCCCGCATCACGGCAGGCCTCAGCTGAGTGACAGCAACAGCTATCAGTGTGTGGCAGCAGACATGCTGCTGCTTAGTGCCCCACAGGCAGCAGCTCTTTTAAGCCTTAACAACCTGACGAGGAGGGTGCGATTTGTGTCCGTGTTACCGATGGGGAGACTGAGGCTTAGAGAGGTCCTGTAAATGTCCCAGGGTTGATGAACTGGGGATGTGGGATTCAACTCAGGCCGTCTGCCTTGGGGCTCTGCCTTTCATTGCTGTGCCATCCTGATCCTGTGCAATATCTGGGAACTTGGCCAGGTTCAGAGGGTTTGAGAGGGTCCCAGGGAGGTGCCCACAGCCACAAGACCCCCCTAGGCTAACTCCTTAGGGCCTGGAAGCACCTCCCACCTGTGGGCTGGGACAATGGCCCTCAGTAGCAGGTACTGTCTGTGTGGGAAGAGCTGGCTGCCTCTCCCTGCCAGAGCCCAGCCCATGATACACACAGATGAGTGTGGTGCCACTTGCTTCATGAAGACTCCTTCCCAGATCCCTTCTAAGGGTGACACTTCCTCCACGTGCCATTCGGGGTCCCAATGTTGATCGCATGGCCCCGGCTGCCACATAGAAGGGTCTGTGTTAGTCTGTCTATCCAGTAGGCAGCAGCCTTGGAAGGAGGCGGTCTTGCCACATTCATCTTTGGAACCATCAAAGAACTTAGTATGATGCTGGGAACTCAGTAGTTCCTAAGTAAATATAATTTATTGCAAATACTGAATGAACCTGAATAGAGAACTGAGAAGGAGCCAGAGCAAGCACCACCAGAGGCCAGAACAGGTAGCCCTTTCTCCATCGGGCCCATGATGGGCCCACCTGACTCACTCCCAGCACCCAGTGAAGAGGAGGGGACTAACCCATCCTCTACAGACTGGGGACCTTCCCTTTCTTTGGTCCACAGGCTCCTTCTGGAATCTAAGAAAAGCCACCCCACCCTTCTCCTTAATTGAAAGGATCCTCGTGTACACTTAACACAGGAAGTGATGCAGGCTTCCTGATGCCACACTTACCTGTGCTGATCACCTAACTGAGGGTGGGTGTCTAGGGACGGATTTTTATTTCCTACAGAGGACAGAGTAGGAAGTTATTTTGCAGTCAGGTAGGTGCAGAATGAAATCTTACCTTGGCTATTCCTAGCTGTGTGACCTCTGGTTAGCTATTTCACCCTTGTGAGCCTCAAGATCCTCATCTGTGAAATGGGGATAATGTCAGATAATGTGTATTACTAGAGAGACTGGCACTAGAAGGTACACGGTAAAGGTTTTTAAATATAAATGGGCTGCAGGGGGGTATCTTTGAGTCACCTTTTATCCAATTTAATCAGATTTTTGTTTTAGAGGCAGCAGAGAAATGGTTTTGGTCAAAATGTTTGAGCTTTGGCTTTGTGTATTACCAGCTGTGTGGCCACAACCAAGTTACTTAACCTCTCTGAGCTGTGAGTCTGTATCTGTCAAAAGGGACTGATAATACCTCTCTTGAAGATGTGGGTGGCTTGGATGAGGCACAGGGTTTGGCAGAAAGAGGGAGCAGGAGGTGGAAAGGTCTGTGCATGGGCTGAGCAGGGAGAGTCCCTTAAACCCACCCCACTTACCTACTACCACCCGCTCCTCACCTCCGGTGGGACAGCCCTAAGCATGCTTCCTGGGTGAGCACTGCCTGTTTTAGATCTCAGGGCCAAAGCAATTCACAAATGCAGCAAATGTGCCACAGCCCAGGAGACAGCTCTCCCGGCTTCAGAGAAAACACACAGTTTAGTTTCCTGAAGATCGAACCCCAGGAGCTCTTCTAGGTTTTCCCAGAGAGAGCAGTTCTCAGAACTCGGAAAGGCACCGCCCTCATGTGACTGAACAATTAAAGCCTCGAGTATTTTTCATTCTCAGCAAAGGTTTGTGAGGATGACTGAGAAAATGGGAAAAAAAAAAAATCTGATTTTGGTGGCACAGTGTTCAGAAATTTATGGTAATCCATTTTTGTCAACCCACGGAAGGTACCCGCTCAAATCATTAAAAGCCATTGTACTTAACCATGCACGGAGAAGGCCAGTCTATGCCTCTCAGATTATTTTCGAATGGTTTTGGGTTAACTTTCAAAAACTGACAGGCAAGCAGGGAAGGGATTATGACAGACGATAATCTGAGGAATTTCTGGTTCTGGTTTTCAAGAGAGCAGAGGATTTATTTCAGAGATAATTGCCACCCAGGCCTTGGCATGGTGGTGACAGGGACAGTGGTCAGGAAGATTCCAGGATGGGTCAGCTGTGACTTCTGCCCTCGAAGAGTCTGCAGCTGCTTACTCAAAAAACAGCAAATTCATAGCAAACTATTAAGTAAATGAATAGTTATAATGTATTGTGACAAGTGCTGATAAAAGGCGGAAGTTTACCCAGTGGTTAAGTCTTAGCTGTGAGCATTCAGACCTGGGTCTGGAGTTTGTCTTTGCTGCTCCCTAGCTGTGTGACATCCCAAGTTTCTGCATCTCTCAGAGACTCATCTGTAACATGGGATGCCTATCTCATAGGCTTGGGAGGTTAGAAATGAGTTAATTCTTATTAAACCTTCCGTGCAGTGCCTGGTACACAGTAAGCTCTCGATCAATGCTGGCTAATAAGCAGCTAACTCTGCTAAAGGAGGCCTCATAGATGACCTTTGATTTGGATCAGGAGGGACAAGGAGGAGTCTGCGCTGGGGAGAGCTGGAGGAAGGACTTTCTAGGTGGAGGGCACAGCATGTGCGAAGGCCCTGTGGTGAGAGACTGGTCAGGGAGGAACACAGGGTATGTGGGGAGGGGTTGAGGGAGGGAATGCTGCAAGCCAAGCTGGAGTCCTCCTGTAGAGCCCTGAATGCCAGGCTAAGGAGTTTGGACGTGACTGAGAGGGCAATGGGGAGCCATGGTATGTCAGTAGGGCCAGGCCCATGAGCAGCTACATGGATTAGAAGCTAACTAAGGGGTCATGGAGAGGCTGTGGAGAAAGCTGGGATAGTGTTTGTGTAATCCAGGCTCCTCAAAGGGTCTGGTCTTCTTCCAGGTCTCGATCTATGCTGGGTGCTTGTTGACTTCTAAGTAGCTGTCCCCCATAGAACTCTGGGGGTCCAGGGTCCCCTGCCTGTTTGAGGAAAACACCCTCTACTATGGCCAGCAAAAACCTTGTTCCCCTTCCTTAGGGCAGAGCCACTGTGGGGAAACTGCTGCCCAGTAAGGAACTGCGTTTCATCCCCCTTTGCATTAGGTGGGACCCTGTGACTGCGTTCTGGCCTCTGGAATGTGGGCATAAGTTACATACATCACTTTGAGGCCTGACCCATCAGGACCAGCCATGGAATCCTCCAAGGTTGACCTCACATGTCACAATCTGAAGATGATGGAGCCTCTGTCACCCTGGGTTCCTGAGTGACTGTGAGGATTAGACTCCTTCCCTTTCCCATCAATTTGACTTTACAAGAGCAAGAAAGAAATGTCTGTTGTCTCAGTCCGCTGAGATGTCTGGGATTATCTGTTACAGCAGCTAGCATTACCTTAATACATTCACTAAATAGAATGAACTCGGGCATGTTATTTCGCCTCTCTGAACCTCAGCTTCTTGAATGCAGATTGCTATGAAGGCCCAAAACGATAAATATGATTGATGCTTTGCAAGCAGGGAACTACAGAGATGCCATTTGTTGCTGGTGCTACTAGTTTCTGTCTGAAGGAGAGAAGACTTTGCACAGTTCCTGCTGAGGCAAGGGGAGTACAGCCAAGGGCTTAGAGAAGCCTGGGGTCAAGATCCACCAGCAGATCCTGACTCAGACTGAAGACCCTTATTCCAGGTTTTAGTTCTGCTTCTCCATAGAGATGCCCTCCATATAGCTGAGTCCCCTGGGCAAGGAGGCTGGGGCTTGACTTCCATCTCCTGGTGGCTCCCCTGGAAGGAATCAGCCCAGCCTCCCTGGTAACTTGTTCCAGCCTCTCGCAACTCATTAACAGGAAATTACATGCCCTGCCAGGAAGCTGCACGCCTGATTTTTCAGACATGTCAGGTAGACACTGTTATCAAAACCTTGTCATGTCTCTGCACAGCCCCCACATTCTCTTGCTCTTGTGTCCTCCTGCCAGTCTCTGTGTTCAGGACACATGCTGCCTCCTTTGGAGATTTGAGAAGTGTGTGTGGCTGAGCGTTCTGCCAGCCAGTCGCAGGTAGCAGGGGCTCAGGATGGAAACCCACATCGGTGGCCAAGGCTCACTCTGAACCCCACTCCTAAGCAGTCCTGCACTCCCAGCCCAGGACTGGGGTTGAGACCCCACAGGAAGACAGGAGGGAGGCCTGAGCAATATGTGATGTGTTGAGCTGGATGTGGCCATCAGCAACTTTAACGGGACCCTGGTCATTACGTTTCCTTTACTGAGGGGGTTTCCTCTCCACGGCCTGGAGTCAGGGGCAAGGCCACCTCATCCTGTACACATGGCCCTGCTGCCTGTTCCCAGGTGGGCAGGTACAGACACTGGCCTCTCAACCTCCTGTGCTCTCTCACCTTTGTCCATTGTTCTGCTGCCAGCTCTAGCTGGGGGCTTTGAGGAGCTCCCATATCACCTGACAGTAAAAGCCAAAAACACCCTGGGCTAGGCTCTATGAAGTGATGACAAGGACAAAAAGCATCCATTTCTACAGTTTTCACACATGATAATGAACCTGTTTGATCCTCACACCCACCCCAAGTGGCATCATCACCCCTATTTCACAGAGGAGGAAACTGAGGCTCAGGGATTAAATGACTGAACCCAAGGCTGCCCAGCTAGTCCAGGCAGCAGCGATTTGGGTCCAGCAGGCCCCATAACAATCATGGTTACTTGTTTAGTACATCCTACATGCAAAGCACTAAACCGAGCATTTTATTATTTATCCTCGTAACAACCCAACAGCATAGCAGGTTATACTATTTCTGTCCAGATGACAAAACTAAGGCTCAGAGAGGTTAGGCGACTTGTCCAAGGTCATACAGCAAGTCAGCAGGTACCACAGTCTTACAGTCTTAGTGTTGGTGCTTTCTTCCCATGCTAGTTGCCTCACCAGTGAGAAGGGTCCCAGTGAGAAGGGAAGGCAGGGGAAAAGGCTACAAGCAAAATAGCAGGATATAAAATTGCACACATGCTGGTCACCACCCCATTAAAAACTTGAGTGTGCACGGATCAGATGGGGTGGGACATGGTAGACAGCGGTGTGTGTCTCAGCATGAGGCAGGACCTGGCTACTTCTGCGAGCTCGTGGTCTCTCTTGGCTGAATTTTTCTTTGAAAGGATGGCTGAGGGTTAAGGTGAGTAAGAACCAAGTGGGCACAAGTGTGGTGGCTCAACCTTCCCTTGGCCCTAGTGGCAGGGGGACCTCTCTCCCTCTCTCTAGGTACAGGAGCTACCTGGCTAGGTGACCTCTTCACCCTACCACATTCCAGATACAATTCAGTCTCAGGCAGAGATCAAAGCAAACCAGTGACCACTACTCTAGGAATGCACAGCTTTTTTAAAAAAGTGGACCTTTGCAGGAGAGAGGCTGAGTCAGCTGTGGCCCAAGCAGGGTTAGAGGGGCCCTCATGTCTGCAGTCCCCCCTTCAAAGACGCCAAGGCCAAAAGGCTGGTCTCCAATTACACTCTAAAAGGCACTTTGTGATCTAGCCCCTACCCACCTGGGCAGCTCATTATCCACCTTGCATTTAATGTTATAGTCACACTCTATTCAGCGGAGTGTACTGCCAAGCCTTTGCCAAGGCTGTGCCTTCGGCCCAGCATGCCCTCCCTTCCCGGCCCTTCTATTCTTCAGCTCTCAAGTGCAGTCTGTTGTTCTTAATCACCTTGAATCCATCCTCCACCCTTCAGATTGTTCAGAGTCTCCCTCAGAAGGAGCGAGAGGAACGTAAAAGTGCGATGGGATGGCCCAGGGACACACTGCACATCTGCTCAGGGAGGCCTTGGGATGGCCTGGGAGGCCCTGGGCAGCCTTGCTCTAGTCTGCTTCTGTAACAGCTCCTGGGCTCTCACACTGCCACGCTCTTGCACATGCTGCGCCCCCTACCTGGTATGCAATTCTGCTCTTCTCTGCCTGGGAAGTTCCAGCTCATCCTCCGAGGCCTAGCTCCATATTCCCCGCTCTGGGAAGCTCCAGAGGTAGAGTCAGTGGCGCCTTCCTTTGGATTCCCAGCACTCTATCTCACCCTTACATGTGGATGCTTTCCTCTAGAAGGACAACTCTTTGGGGGCAAGGGACATGGCCAATTCACCTTTGCATCTCCATCATCGGCCCAGAACTGGTCTAGAACTGCCTCATGAATGAATGAATGAGCATCCTGCTGAGATCCCAAGGTGCCTAATTCCCCACTTCCTGCTGGGCCTTCCCTTCCCAGTCATGAGAGGAACAAATCGTGCCTTTTTTTTCCACACCACATTGGTATTGACCAGAGTTAGTTTTTAATGGAGCTTTGACAAAGGGCAGCACCTACGTTCACTTTCCTGGGCTAATTACATTTCTCAATTGAAAAGCTTCTCTCTGGGCTGGTATTAAAGACATGATTAGTTTCCAGAATGGATTCAAAAGAGGTGAGAAACAAGAAAATAATTAAGCCAATTTCTGATTGAGTCAAGTAATTAAGCAGATTAAATCAGTTGCCAGTGATCTACAACCCTAGCCCAAGCCTGGGGAGTGAATTTCTCTCTCAGGGAGATCATTTCTGTTTGTTTTGGAGATGGAGAGCATTGCTTCCAAGTTGTAAGTAAAGAAGTCACTCTTTCAGCTGAAGACAAATCGGGGAGGCAGGACGCCAGGTTCCTGGTTTAGGCAAAGTATTCTGGGTATATTTGAAGAAAACTCAAAGGTGAGGAATCCATGGTAGAGAGGTTGCATCAATGGCCCCAGTCCCTCACTTCTCCTTGTGTCCACGCCCTCTGCCATTCGGAGCAGGGTGTTCTGACCTGTCCTTACTCTAGGCTCAGCCATGTGCCTAACTTTAGCCAATGATAGCAAACATGATGTAAGCAGAGGCCTGAAAAAGCACTTGCATGTTTCCACTTACTTTCTTGCCTCTCTGCCATCTCCATGAGAACTGACCTGGACTGGGCCACTGAAAACGAGAGACGTAGAGCAGAGCTGTTGTCCCAGACAAGGGTCCCAGATCAGCCCAGAGTCAGCCACCCCTAGACACGAGGGTGAGCCCATTCAAGACCCAGCCTCTAGAAGGTACTATCTACCCTCAGCCAAGCATCACTTAGAATCCTGGTGTTTGAACAATCAATTTTTATACAAAAACTCATCTGATCCTCACAAAGGCTTCTGGGAAGTTGTCAGGACAGGGATCATTTGCCCCATTTTACAGATGATGATAATGATAATGTTGAGGCTCAGAAAACCAAGCAGTTAGAAGAGCAACAGATTGTGGTTAAAGAGAGTGGGTTAGAAAAATGTAGTAGCCTCCATTTCTCGCTACCCCCACCACCCTGAAACTTCATGAAAACAACGGTATGAGATTTTTTTTTAAACGGCATCAACCCACAAGGACAAAGCAAACAGGGGAGAAGACAATATTAATGAAGTCTTGGCAGCTGAAAAGGAGAAAGAAGTGTACCATTGACTTAGCAAAGCCAAAAAAAAAAAAAAAGCATAGAGGCCATGAGGCTGAAGGCAAACAAGCTCTCAGGTCTACACCAGAAAATCCCAGAGGCAACACAAAGTGTCTCTGGAAGTGGGATAACAGGAGGATTTGTTGAAAGTCAGCTTAAAAGGCACAGCAGTAAAACCTCTAGATCGCCTCCCTATCTCTAGCCAGCCAAGAAAATGCCCCCTGCCCCTCATTTGAGCAGAAAACTAGAGGCTAAGTCTTGTGGGGGAGTTAGATAGAGGTCCTCTGGGCTGTGGGATACCCCGCAGAGGCAGAGGCAGAGGCAGAGGACACCATTCTGAGAGCATGGGGGTTCGGTGAAGCTTTCTGGACGGTCCCACTTTGCCCCAGGCCTCACGCCCCCCTGGCTCTCAGCAAGCTGCAGCCAGGAGTCCACTCTGTAGGTAGGAGAATGGAAGCATCTTACATCATCTCTGCAGAATCTGACCAGCCCTAGAGAGCAAAAACCGATATCAAGAGTTCCCTGGTTGGGTCACCTCCAGGTCACCACACTGGAGCTCTGATAATCTCCTTTTCTTCCCATGTGTAGCATGAGCACACAGCCAAGGGTCCCCAAGCATTTGAGGAAAAACTAACATGCAAGGAGGAAATGAACAGCAAAGGTAAATTTAGAGGACACTGAAGCTCTGCAGGAAGAAAGAGACCATAATCATCTTCGGAGGGACGAAAGAAAATGTTGCATCTATGAGATAAGATCAGGATGCTCAGAAAAGAACATTCACAAAATAGAACTCTTGGAAATTAATACATAGTCTGGTGGCAGAAATGGAAAACTCAATAGAAGAACTGGAAGATAAATTTGAGGAAATTTTGCAGAGCGGAACCAAAGAGACGGGGAGGGAAGGAGAGGGAGAAAATAGAAATGAAAAGAAAATTAGAAGAGCAGCTCGGGAGGTCTAACATTCGAAATGTGGAAATTCTAGAAATGGAGAAAATAGAGGGAAGAAAATAATCAAATAAATAATTCAAGAAAATTTCCCAGAACTGAAGAACACGGGTTTCCAGACTGAAAAAATCCACTAATGAATTTGAGAGACATACAGAAGAAAGGGCAGGACCCGTCAAGCAGAGCAAACAGTGTAAGTGTGGCTGCATCTGGTAGGTGCCCCTGGTATCCATTCTTCCTTGATCTCTATAGAAACGGAAGCCACAATTTTAGCTGAGCACATGGCCATGAGAATAAAGACTACATCTCCCAGTGTCCCTTGCAGCTAAGTGGAGGCATGTGCACAAGTCAATGAGATGGAAGTGGAAGTGGTGTGTGCAACTTCTGGATAGTAGGTTTAAAGGGAAGGGACATTCCTTCTCTTCCTCTTTTTCCCTTCCTGCTAGCTGGAATGTGGACATGATGACTGGAACTAAGGATGAATGGTGGAACCTGAGTCCCCAATGAGATTGGAGTCACCAGACCAGTCTTAGACTGACTACCTAGACTTGTGAGAGAAAAATAAACATCTTTTTGTTGTCGTTGTTGTTGTTTAAGCTATTACTATTTTGGGTTTTCTGTTATTTCCACTAGAATCCAATTCTAAGTAATAAAATGAGCAAAGGGAAGGAGAGGTGAAGTGAAAATGTCCCCAGTGACCATAGACTCCTGGACTCCACAATCACGAGTCAACTATATACTGCTGTAGGGCAGGGGCCTGGTATTCCTCTTCTTTCTGTTTCCAGGGCTTGGTACCCAGCAGGTGCTCAGGAAAAACATCGAGTTGGTTGGAAGACCACAGCATGGCTCAAGTCTCAGCATGATGTTATGAACTGAATGTTTGTGTCTCTCCAAAATTCATATGTTGAAACCTTAACTCCCGTGAGATATTATTTGGAGATGGGGCTTTTGGGAAATAATTTGGGTTAGACAAGGTCATGAGAGTGGTCCCCCCTCTGATGGGATTAGTGTCCTTATGAAGAGACACACCAGGAAGCATTCTCTCTCTCTCTCCCTGTTTCTCCCTCCTCTCCCTCTCCTTCACCCATGCATACACAAAGAAGTCATGTGAGGTGTGAGCACAATGAGAAAGGATGACCACCTACAAGCTAAGAGAAGAAGCCTCAGATGAAACTCAACTTCCCGGCACCTTGTTCTTGAACTTCCCAGCCTCCAGAACTGTGAGAAATAAATTTCCATTGTTTGGGCCACCCGGGCTATGGTATTTTGTTATAACAGCCCGAGCTGACTAATACACACAAGATAGACTATGTGCTTGCTCTCAGAGTAGAGCCTGGATCCTCCTGTTCACCACCGTAACTTTTGTACCCAGCTCAGGAAGGCTTATTATGTGATCTCAGATATTTATTGAAGGAAAGAATGAAAGGTGGATGTGGCAGAAATCTGAGGTCTCAAAGGCCAGCATTCACTCATCCTTCTTGTTAATAGGTCCCCAAATCACCATCTGGGGCACCTCCTCTCCTCCCTCACTCCTAGCCCATGCTCTCCTTGGAGTGGGAATGTCTAGAACCTCAGCAATGAGGATGATCATGTGATCCAGATCTCGACCAATCCACACCTTTCATCCCTCTGGACATAAGGATTAGTTAGGGACAGGCAGAGCCATGGGCCCAATTAAAGCTTGTCAGAGCTAACCTTGGGACTTTAATTCAAACAATCAAGAAAGTGGCATAGTTCTTTCATACCACACATAAATTGTGTGGATGGAAGCTAAAGTAGCTGTAGTCAAAAATTGTTATCATCAAGGAAGAGCCAATCTGAGAATGAAGCTAACCCAGAGAAAGTGGAGCACAGAGAAAGAGAAAGAGAAATGGTGTCTTGGGACTTTATTTGATGCCTGGATCAAGCAGTGCCTGAAATCCAATTCTAGTGGTTTCGACTAAGTGATGTAGTAAATTCCTTTTTGGCTTAAACCAAATGGGCTTGAGTCTTTGTCTCTTGCGACCAGAGAGTACACACTAACACAGCTGATTTTGAGGGTCAATGTCACCTTTAAAATATGTCATCTTGGGGACAGTGCTGCCATCTAATACAGATGCCAGGGCACTCTGTGTTGTTACATTAACTCCACTTCCTTTTGAGTGTAGCTGACTCTGAGAACTCAGACAAGGCCTCGTTGATTCTACCTGGTATGTGACATTGTAAACCAATCTCTCATTAACAGCATTGCAAAAATTTCCCTATAAAAACACAGGAGTCTAAAATGTTAATCTGGGAATTAGTGGACATTTATCTTCTTTTGGATCGGTATAATTTCCTCCCATTTTTTTCATCTGCTTTCTGAGCCACCTCATTTATCTAAGCTTTCAAAAGCTCATGCAAAACATATAATGCACTTCAGCTACAAAAATCAATACTTGAGGATGTATTTTTACCAGGATTGCTATGGAAATTCTTCTGCTTTTCAGAGGCCTACTACGAAATTTTTTATTCATGAATGAGAGCCAGAATAGTTTTACTAATAAACAAAGCTTTTATCTAATTTTCACAGCAAGGAAAAAATGTAATTAAAAAAAATATGTTTTTTTTATTTTTAAAGGGAAGGAGATTTATAGTAGTTTGGGCTTCAAACAATGCTTACTGCCCCCCAACCACCTGGGACAACTGACTGACTTTAATTAAAGACCATTTACCCTGGGAATAGATTGCTTGCTGCAATTTGTACCTAGGAGACACATTTGCAGACAAATGGATTGCAGTCCTTAGATTTTTCTCAAATGACAAAAGAAGCGATTATGTGCTCTCCTCATTTCCTCACTCTGAAGAACTCTATTAAGAGAATAATTTGAATGGACTCTCTGCTACTCTGCATTTTAAAGTGTGATCTATTTCGATGCCTCCAACATTTTTTTGTCCTTTTAAAAATGAGTGATATTTAAGGAAAAATGCCAGCTGGGTATCTATTTGAGGAGGGGCTGCAGGAAACATCAAGGTTTATATAACTCCCTCTGAAGCCCCAGTAGCCTGCAAGTGTGAGAGTAACCTGTAGCCTGGGTTTGTAGCTACAAATAGCAGAGACAGTCTTGGAGCACAGGAGGAGACCAATCAAATTCATAGGCTGGCTCTGGACACCTTGTTCTATTTTTCCGTTTCCTGGCTGTCCAGTGCTGGAGGGGTTTGGATGAGGCTAATTCCAGAGCCATGGAGTTTAAATGGAACAGTCAGGCTCCAAGGCTTCCTGATTTCATAAGTGGTCTGAAAAGAGGCCCCCAAATCTGTCTCAGCCTTGGGCTGAAGGAAACTCAAACTGTAGGAAGGTCTCTGGTGTTGTGTTAAAACAAGCCTCAGCAGTACCTTCTCCGTGAACCTGCGAACACCTGTGCGTGCTGCATTACAACGCTTCGTGTCTGTGATCCTGAAGGACTTGAGGGTGTGTGAGAGTAGGGGCTAGTCTACCTCCTCAGGGCTTAGCTCAGTACCTGGCACACAAGTGGTGCTCAATAAATTCAGAGTGAGTATCTGAGTAAAAACATGTTCTTGAGTCTTGTCCATTTGGAGCCGAGCTCAGCACCATTAGTGACTAGGAATCTGGTCAGTTTATCCCAAACTCAGGAAAAACATACCTAGCCTTGGCCCAAGACGATGAGAATTCAACGTCTTTCTTGCACACTGATCCATGAACTATTTGATTTTAGAGATTTTAGGGATCTGAGTGTGTGGACTGCAAAAACATTCCTCATTCTCCACTATTCCCTGTATTCATGCTTTTGGCGATGTAATTTAGCAGCTGCTCCCATCAAGATATGGAATCTCTCTCTTCACCTCTTGCGTCCAGGCTGGAGTTCTAACTTGCTTGACCGACAGAATGTGAAGAAAGTGACAGTGTGCCAATTCTGAGCCTGGGTCTTAAAAGGCTTCCATCTTTTCTTTTTGGCCTTTGCTTTGCCATGAGAAGTTTGGGTCTACATGTAACAAAGCTAGGTCATCCAGCCAAGGTCGTCCTTGACCAACTGCCCCCCAGCTGCTGCAGGCACATGAGTTAGCCCAGCTAAGACCTACAGACTCATGAGAAATAATAGTTTTTGTTTTAAGTCACTGTTTCAGGATGGTTTGTTACACAGCAATAACTAACTAATATACTGAGTTTAGCATTCCAAACAAGTGGGCACCTGAAGCCCCAGAGGGGGAAGAGACCTTCCCGAAAACCACATCTGCCAGTGACAAGAATTCAAATGTGGGAACCACTTGCTCAGGGCCCTTCCACTAAACACTTTCTTCAAGATCTCATTTTTTTTTCATCTTTATAAGTCATCAGCCCTCAGGTTCTGAACAAAGAGTAGGAGCAGGTACATGAAAGTCACTGGGCAGCCAAAAAGAGGCAAAGTATATGCCATTAGTCCCCAGCTTGCTACCTCTGAGATTCTAGAATCATGCTCCTAGAAAGCCATTGGGTACCCACACATTGTGATCCTGTGTTCTGCCATGAAACTCAAACCACAGTGGCCTTTTCCCAATTTGTAAAACATTATGGAAATCGATAGGATTTTTAATATGAATAGTAATCTATAGAGGACACTGGAACAGCACTTGGTACACAGCAGGCAAAATAAATGAATAATAATAGTCACAGCTAACACTTCTTGCCGTGTAGGCCAGGCCTTTCATACCTCATTACAGTTAATCTTCGCCTTTCTTTGTAATAGCAACCTTATCTTACAGATGAGGAAACTGAGGCTCAGTGAAATGAATTTGTCCATGGTTAGTAAAGCTGGGAAGAGGTGGAGCCGCATTCACAACCCAGCTGTCTGATGCGAGCCCGTGGGAGCACAGACCATGATTATTCACCACTGTTCTCTTTAATGTTTAGCGTAGAGTGGGGACTGAACAGAAGCACAGAGTGAATAGATAAATAAATTTCAAGGGGTTCAACGAATATAGTGTTTCTCCTTACCAGAAAGGCTAAAATGAAAAAGACTGACAATATTAAGCATCAGGGAGGAGGTGGAGCCACTGGATTTCTCATGCACTGTCTCTCTCCCTAACACCGCCACCACTCCCCACCCCCCAATCCCAGGCTCTCGTGCTTGAAAGGACATTTGCTGTAACCAAGAAGGCAGGACAGCAAGCATGTCCTATTGATTAACACAACTGAAAAGTCCTTACAGAGCCGTGGTTAAGACCATGAGCTTTAAAGCCGGACAGTTAGGGTGGACAAGAGATATCTATGAGCTTCTAGAGAGCTAGTTTGATCCAGCATTGTTACTTTCTATAGGACTCATTCATTGCTGCTACGGGCTTTTTTGAGCACCTGCTATATGCCAGCAGGGAGACCTTGGAGCTGCTACTCCTATGACTGCAATATAAGTAGGTGGGCCTTTTGTACTTTTCTAAACTCGACCAGCCTCCAGGTTCCCAAGCGTCCCTTTTCTTTGAGAACAGGAAATGTCACCTACAATCCAAGCCTCGCCAGCTTAGAAATAACCAAAGCAGCACGGACTGCCATCCATACCTGCCTTTCATGTCTCAAGTAGGAAAACCTCTTCCCTCCCTGGAACATGGAAGCCTAGAGATTTTCTCTGTTCTAGGTGCCGCAATGGACTGAATGTTTGCGTCCCCCACCCCCACCCCGCCCCCACCGCTCCCAAATTCATATGTTGAAATCCTAACTCCTAGGTCATGAGGGTGGAGCCCTCATGAATGGGATTGGTGCCCTTACAAAAGGGACCCCAGAGAGCTCTCTCACCCCTTCCTGCATGTGAGGACATAGCGAGAAGACGGCTATTTGTGAACTTGGAAGCCATCTCTCCAGCAGGCAATGAATTTACCTTGATCCTGGACTTCCCAGCCTCCGGAACTGTGAGAAATAAGTGTTTGTTCTTTAAGCTACCCAGTCTGCGGTAGTTTTGTTATGGCAGCCCCAGCTGGTGAGGAGAGGTGCTGTTTGGTGGGGGCAAGATGATCTTCCACCCCCTCCAGCCCTCCCTTGCTTAGTGCCCTGGGGTTACTCAGTTCAGTAGGTCCTGGATTCCTGCACAGCAGTGGACACTGGTTGTGTTTCATCTGGGCAGATCTGCGGATTCCCACACTTTTAAGCTCAGGAAGATGTAAGTGTCAAAGTCCCAGCTGGAGCTGAATGAGTGAGAAATTCTCCAAGGACTTTCTCAGATACTTTTCACGATGGTGGCCCTTTGGTACTGACTTGACCTTGAACTCACCACCACTCAGGTTCTAAGACCACATACACAGTTGTCTAACATTTTATATTTAAAAATTACTGTCCTATGATTTTTCTTGTTTTATCCTGTTAACCCTTTGAGGCTGGCCAGAGTGAGGAACTCATCTCCCATTTTACAGATGAGGAAACAGGTCTGAGAGGTGAATTCCTGGCTTAGGATCACATAGGCGCCCTCGCCTGACTCAATCCAGCGCTCTTTCTACTAAATATCTCATGTCCTCTCATAAATAAGGTGGGATGGGGAGCAGAGAGATGGGGAGAGAGCGGGTTAGTCCTACGGTGCTTTTGTGTGTCATCTCGCCACAGCAAGGTGAGACGGTCCTGTGCCCATGTCATAGATGAGGAAATAAATCCAGGGAAGCTGAGTGATCGGCCTCACGTAACAAATGAGAAAGCAAGTTTTGAACCTCCACAGTGGCAAGCGGAGATCTACTTTCTAAAAACAGAGTTCATTGGGTGCCAGTATGGTGAGTGACGACAAATGAGCAGGAGGAAATAATGCACGGTTCAGGTACCGACTCCTGAAAGCAGCTCTCAGACGGGAGGCCAGCTGTTTGAAGCTGGGTGGCATCGGGGAATGTGAGCTAGCCTCTCAAAGGGGCCACCTTGAAAGAAACAAGAATCACTTATGTTATTCTAGTAGATTTAAAAAAAAAAAAAACATGCAAGTTTTGAGGTCAAAGAAAATGAGACTGTCAGTCTGGAAGGATGAAAAGCTGTTCTGGAATTATGGCTCCGGTATGTCTTGTTATCTCAGGCCACGCTCTTGAATTCTGCCCCCACATACTTATTTTGGCTGGATACTTTCACTTTCTCTGTGCCTTGGGGCTGCAAGTCAAGGGAACTAGCCCTGGGAAACAGGAAGAGTCCAGCTGAGGTAGGCAGTGGAGCTGTCGCCAGTTCCTGGCCCACCCCAGTGTGCAGCATCCGAACGCTTCAAAGAGAAATGAACAAAAACAGCTTCTCAAGAGGCAGTTGGAGACTTCAGCCACCGCCCATCCGAGGCACCCACAGATAAAACGAGCTGAGCTCCTGCAGCGGGGCAGGGCCCGGAGGCCTCCTCTCTTCTATTCCCCCCACTTGTCTCCCAGCGCCTGCATCTGAACTGTTTGCAGCTGTCTTCCCTGTGAGATTATGAGCAATGTAAGGGGCAGGGCCCAGGTCTGGTTTCTCTCTGAAATCTCCAGTGGCTAATCCAATACTTGGAACTCTGTGTTCAACAATGACTCATTGAATAAGCAAATAAGTCCATAACTGATAAGCCCTGTCCGGTGACTGCTTCGCTGTACCAGGGGCCCAACTGGATAGGACTATGAAGAGGATGATAGAAAGGAAGAGGGGAAATTGTTCAAGGTTATAGCAGAGTTCTGGGAAGCAAGAACAGACGCTGACCTTTCCAACCTCGAGCCTGCAGCAGCTTTTCCCAGTTGGCCTATACCCTTTTGAAGCTCTCAAATGCATTTTCTTCTCAAGATCAAGTTACTTCAGAGGCAAACCAATTCTCTGGTTAAGTAAAGAGAATGTGAGCAGATTATCTATTGATTGTCATCCCCCCTGGGGGTTTTATGGATTAACACCATCCCCCAACTCCCCCAGCCTCTGCATGGAGCACTGATGGGCCAAGTGGCAGCATCATGGGAGGTCCAGAAGCCAGAGATTTGAATGGCCTGATTTTAGTGCTTCGTAAATCTCTGCCTTTGTGTGATGGCTTTCTATGTTGGCATTTCCGCTCCCTGGGTTTTAAAGAATGAAAAATCTGTGGCTGATCACATATTCAGCAACCAAGTGCACTTATTTGAAGATCTAAATTGCAGAAATAACTCGCGTGATTAGCTGAATGAATATGATTCTGGATCATCAAGCTCAATCTATGGATAAATCAGGAAGAGAAAACTGGGCCGAGTGGAGGGCAAGCCCTCCCCGGCCGGCTCTTCTGCCGGCCCAAGATGCACGTTCCTAGTAAGGTGGCAAAGGCAGGAATCCTTAAAGAGGCTTTGCCTTGTTCTGCCTATGTACCGAGGCCAGTCACACACTGTGCCCCCGCTCCATGGCAGAGCTTCAAGGTCTGAGGCAGCTGGACCTTTGGTGGTCCCCAAAGGGCAGAGCCATTAACAGTGAGCCAGGTCGAGTGATGGTCATGAGAAGAAGTCCCTGGTTTCATCTTCAGGTCATGAACCTGTCCTAGTGCTCACTGGCAAGTCCCTGCAAAACAGGCCTTACCTCCAACACAGATAAAGGGATTTGTTCAAACTTCATCACTCTCCAGCTGAGAAGAGGCATGAAGAACTGTAGCCTTGGATTTGCCCTGTCTAGCAGCATTCTCCCCACAGCCCGTCCCGGAATTTGCCTCTCCCTCACACCCTCCTTTTCCCAGTACCCTCCTTGCTGAGAGCTCAGGTGCCTGTGCATGTCCCACTCTCCCCAGAGTAGCCTGCTAGAATTCCCCCAGCCAGTGCCCAGTTCCTGTAAGGAACCTACTCTGGGAAGAGCACAGACCCTCCCAGCACAAGTGCTCGCTCAGCTGGGCTATATCTCAGCCCAGGCCCACAGGCCCGCCAACCCTGCTGAGTTGTGCAGATACACTGAGTGCTCCCCAACGACGGGTCTCCAGTTGTCCCTTCCTGGCTCTGACAGTTTCCTAAAAGGCACCTCCCAGGGACTGAGAACCACATCCAGGCCAATGTGGCACAGCACAAACACCTCCAATTCTTCCTATCCTGTTCCCATTATGCAATTGTGGGCATAAGGGGACCCCAAGAGACCAGACCTCAGGCAAGGCAGTCGCTGAGTAAAGAGCTGCAGGATAAGAAGCAGGAGACAGGAACCTTTAACCCAAACGGTGGGAGGTAAAACGGACCTAACCTTTGTATCAGAAACTTTTCTGGGATCAAAGACTTTAGGTTCTAATCCTGGCCCTGCAATTTGCCAGCTGTGTGACCCCAGCCATACATAACCTCTCTGGGCCTAGGTATCTTCACCTAGGTGGATATTTCTGTAGAGTCATTTGTAAGATTCAATAGATAATATATTTAAAGTGCTCAGCAGAGTGGCATGTGGTAAATACTTGAACATGTTAGCTACTCCTGTTGTAAAAACATACCTTAAGAAAACATTAGGACAAGTATGCAAAGATTAATAAACTGAATTAGAAAATTCATGCCTCCATTGCTTTGAATAAAAAAAAATTAAAAAAAAAAAAGAATAACCTGAATAGCCCGTAATAGGGATAAGAAAAAAATATGAAATGTATGTGTACATATATAATGTGTATGAACATATGTTTACATATATACATACATATGTACATATATAGCCTGTCCATATAATAGAATACTATACAGCCATTAATATGACAATATAGGTGTTTAGCGTTTAACAGCTTGAAAAGATGATCACAAAATACTGTTAAGTAAAACACGGCAGTATTTATCATCTGATTCTGTTTATGTGAAAATACAGATTTATATCTATTCATTTTCATGGGGACAGATCTGGAGAGATACATAAAACCATGGGTCACCTCTGGGTGGTAGGATTTTAGGAGCTTTTCTTTCTGGTTCTTATTTGTAATTTTGAATTTCTCTATAATGGGCATATAGTACATTTATCTCTTTTAAAAAAATATATAAAAAGAGATGGAGTGATTTTAAGGATAGAGAAGGGTTTTTACACTCAGATAATTCCAACACAGATAAAGGGATTTGTTCAAACTTCATCACTCTCCAACTGAGAAGAGGCATGAAGAACTGCAGCCTCAAGGGTAGAGAAAATCCATGTTTCAAGGTTTAGTGTCTGTGAAGAATAACTTAAAAATAAAAGTGTCTCCAGCCATATTTATGTATCCTTCCCCATCGCTCCATCCTGTGGGACACAAACCTTGAAAGTCAGCAACAAACGAGTCGTGAACCATGCCTTCCTCCCGGGGAACACAAAATCAGAGGAGCAGGAAGACAATACACTTCTATGTTACCTCAAAAAGAGACCCTTCCGGCTGAGATGGGCAACTTTGGGGGGCACAAATCAGCTCTTTGGAAGGAGAGACATTTCAACAGGATCAGCTGGGGGTCGGGTAATACTGCAAAGTCTAAACATCTCCGGGTCATAACTTTGCCAGCTGTGTTGAAGTAGACAAGATGCTTACCCAGCACCTCAAGACATGTGCCAAATTGAAGTGGTTAAATGGGTAAGCTATAATCACTAATGAGATTCTTTAGCAAGCTCATGCTCAGCAGCCTGCTTGCCTCTGCTCCCCACATCTGCCCAGGAATCAAGTCTCAGGACAGGAGCTTATTGTTTTACTCACTTGCCAATCTCCAGCATCCATACTGGGGCAGGGGCCAGCACTGAATGTAAGGGTCAGTCAGAAACTGTGCCTGCCTTCAGGAAGCAGTTTCTACTGCAGACCTTGTTCTTCAAAGAGAGAAACACAAATCCAAAGTTACCTTACAAAGGGAACATCAGCATTGGAGGTAGGAGGGAAGAAAAAAGGATGGATGGAGATATAGAGAGAGGCTGTTCTGCCACGGAATCTTGAGAGAGAGAAAGGGGCCAAGGTTTCCTGCTTTCTCTCTTATTGATCACGGAAGGGAAGAGAGACATGCTGAAGGGGTAAGGAGCCATGTCAGAGTGGCAGGTGGAGCAATGGGATGAGCTCCAGCAGGGGAAGGTGGGAAGGTGGGGCCGCAAGTGCCCAAGGAGATGGCTTTTCTGATCGAAACATCCAAAACCCCTTTGCTAGGTACACAGGAATGTGGGGCTGACATACATCCACAGCCCCACCCCGTTCTCAGCCACCTTTCACACAGTGCAAAGTTACACAGACAATACCCTATGTTACCAGAGAGTAGGATTAGCTCCCAAGTACCACGTAGCAGGCAGGCGCCCCCTTTTTCACAACTGTTCTGTTGCCATTTGCGAGTGCCCTTGTAATCAAACATCTGCTGAATGAAAAACCCTGGATGTGCCCAACCCACTTGCGCCAGGTGGCTGCCCTCCGGGCCACCACAGCCTTCCTGCTGACCTGCGGCCTCCAGTAAGGTGGGACCCTCATCTAGGTGGCAGACTCAGCACCCCCAGAGGGGCAGGGGCTCGTCCTCACCAAAGGCACCACCGGATCCAATCAAGCTGTAGGAGGGGGACCGATTACTTCAGGAGCGATGGACTTGGACCAGGAGGGTCCTGTGGTTCCTCACCAGGTTATACATCAGAACCACTAATGGAAATTCTATTTTTAACACAGATCCCTGGGTAAGCTCCAGACCCACTAACTCAGAATTTCCAGGATGGAACCCAGAAGTCCACGGTTGCAAAAACTGCAGGTAATTCTGATGCTTCCCTCTGGTTAAGAGCCACAAATAGGTCCAAACTGCTCATTTCATGGATAGCAAGACTATCCCAGGGATGGGTAGGGAAAGTGTCTTGTCCAAGGTCATGCAGACAGAGCAGGAATGGACAACTTTCCTCCTTCCCTGGGCAGCACCGACAGTATTAATAACAAAGATGATGATGAAGATGATGATAGCGGCTACTGTTTTGGTATTAACCTAAGCCCTTTGCAAGTACTAACTAATTGAAGTCTCACAACCACTCTAAGTGGTAGATTCTAATAGTCCTGTTTTTTTTCCATAGGAGAAAACCATGGCACAGAGAGGTTAATTCAATGGCTCAAGGCCACACAGTTAGGAAGTAGTGAAAATGATGACCAGGCAGCCTGGCACCAAAGCCTGTGCTCCAAACCAGTTGACATTAGTGCCTTAAATCACCAGGAACCTCTCTCTGAGGTGTTGCTTCCTCCCCAGTCAGTGTTCTGAGCTGCAGATGCTGGGATGTTTCTGGGGAGACGGTCTCTGTGGAGCTGCCCACCTTCCTACCTGAAAGAGGCACAGCCACAGCCCTGACACTTGGAGCCTGGGGGAGCCCAGAGAATGTGTCTCGTTGGCCAAAGAACCTATTTTGGCACTTAGGTCTGGGTCTGGGCGTGTTCATGTCCCAGGAATTCAAGGCCCTTCAAATGAAGCCACATCACCAGTGGAAAGAACAGGAGAGGTGGCGTTTCCCAGTCCGCCCCCTGCAACATCCTCTGAGGCCATGGTGAGTGTCATGCTATAGCCTCGCTGGAGGTGCTCAGGATTTTGTCCTCCTTGGTTTGGGGAAGATAAGTAACAACTCTGGCTTTATTTTTACAGCCTAATGCAGTGAAGAGGCACAACAGACCAATGCTGAGCAGTCACAACCTCCGTTTAATCAATAAACACACAGAGACTCTTCTTCATCATTCACGGTTACCTCGGGATCCCCCAAAAGCACCGTCTGGGCCTAATGGCATGCTGACAATGCACAAGGCAGGCGACGTGGAAAGTCCTGGCCCAAGGGGGGTTCACAGTCCTGTGGGCTCGGCGCGTAGACAAGCCTGGGTTTCAACTGCCACTCTGCCTCTCTGCAGGCTTAGGCAAGTTACTGCCCCTCTCAGAGTCTCACGTTCCTCATCATACCAACACCTGCATCAAAGAGGTACCATAAGGAATAAATGAAGCTCACGAAAAGCTACCTGGGCTAGCAGGTGGGCACCTGTGGCAATGCCCTTCCCGCCACATACTAATGGAGACAAAGAACCTGAGTTGTTGTTGGTTTTATCTGCCGGCTTTCATGACAGTAATGAGAAGAGGAATTCTTTCCCTCAGTTCTGAACAGTCGCAGGCTCTTCGGACCCTCACCTGGTGAGTAGGAGCAGGGCTGCACTATGATTTCCATGGGCCTACTGCCATAAAAAACATTAGAAATGATCTTTTACAATTGCACTGGTATAAGGATGAATATAATCCAGGCTGGAGTCATTATTATACATTCATTATTATATTCATATTTTTTCCTCTGATTAAAAAAATTAAAATAAAATAGTTTCATGAACCCTTGGCCCTGTGCCTAATGGAGCAGTTGGCCCTGTGTGGTGGCATCTGAGGGCAGTGCCTGGCTGGCTGCTGGCTGCTCAGACTAGGTCTCTTCCCTACAAGCCTGCAGCCTCTGTCTGCTCACCCAAGCACCCCTCTCTGTCTGAGAGACAATACTCTACCTGACCTGTCCTCCCAGGCTCGGCCTGTGCTGTTCCCCCATCTGTAAGATTTCACTGATGTTTGTTAAAATCCACCACCTGGGCAACTCTGGCACCCATGAATTCACCCTCTCCCAAATGATGCCTCTCAAATGCCACCATCTTTGTGATTCCCCTGCAGTGAAATGTGGGGAACTTTATGAAAACTTTTAAAATAGTCTCAAGAACTCACTTAGCAGCTCTCCTGAGATAATGACATTTCTCTTGCAGCCATGTTGCTCAGGCACACGTTCTGTCTGGCAGCACAGGGAGATGTCATTTGTCTCCTCTCCAATGAGCTCATCATGTCCTGCTCATTTTTGTACCCCCTTCCCCACTCCACACCCTGCTCAGAGCCTGGCACACAGTAGGTACTCAACGCAAAGTTGCAGAATCGAAATAACTCAAACTGTCCATGTCCCCAAGCATTATCAGTTAGTTACTTGTCACGAAACAACATCCAGACATGTTTCTGGGTGACTGCTATTTCAGGAACAGTATTATTTGGGGAGCTGAGCGCTGCCTGCTGGCTAAGAAGCCGGCAGAGGGCTTCCGCCAGTGGCTCCCTTCCCCCCTGTCCTAATCATTTGGTTGGCCATCGGTGGGATTAGACAACAGCAATTATCCCCACATGGTCTATTTCCAGAATTCAAAGTTATTGGGGGAGAAAATGCAATTGTGCTTTATCCAGTGATTAAAATTTTTTAAAAAGCAAGAGCAGTAGATTTCAAACCGCCTTTCAGACTCGATGAAAAGAAAAACAAACTTGAGTATTAGCCCCAGATTGTGCTGACAACACACTTCCGGGTCTCTTTGTCCTCCTCCAGGCTCTCCTCAGAATTTTTCAACAATTCCCATTGAGCCCTGTGTGGTTCTCATGCCGACCGTTTATGCTTGGGAGCCGTCTGTGGAACAGGGAACCGATCTGCCTGCCTCAGCAGCCCTAGGGGGTGGGGGTGTGAAATCTGACTCCCACTTTCCAGAGAAGTAGTTGTCGCTCAGTCCTCACCCTGCGCGGGGCCACTGTGACCAGTGCAGCACCCCTGCCTCCATCACTGAGCCAGCTGCCTGCTTGGCTGCACCGGGCTCTCATCGGCTCGGGAGAAAGAGACCCCAAAGTGGCTCAGTCGCTTACTATTTTAGGACCTGGAAGTAACATGAGGGACCACATGCCAGATACCCACACGGTATGGTGGAGAGAAGAGTTCAGAGAGGGATGTACCTTGTCTGGGTCACAGGGCAGATGGGTGTCTGAGAAGCAATTAGAAGCCAGATCTCCTGGCTCTTGGGGACTGGGGTAGGGAGTCATTGCCCCCATTCCACAGGAGAGAAAACTGAGGCTCAGAAAGGAAACATGACCCTTGCCCAGGGAGTCAGTGGTGGAACCAGGATTTGGACTCCCGTGTCAATATGTTCTCTGTTAAGACCTCTTTCCTGGCACAGTGACCGAACTAGAGAAATTGTAGTTCATGCCATCTTGGGTCTGTCTGTCATAGCTGTGGTGAGCTGGGAAGTAGAGAGGCCATGCCAGCCACTGGGGAGACAGTGTCGGAAGTGGGTAGATAGTGGAGGAAGAGGTTGCCAACCACTCTTTCTGCTGCAAGGAGCATCTGAAGCAGCTGGCCTGGGAGCCCCGATTCACCTCTAAGTTAAGGCAGGACGGGGGCAGGGACCCTCTCCAGACCAGGGCTGAACAAGCAGTACAGGGCAGCTCTGCTCCAGGAAGCACAGGTCCACGAAGCTGGGGATTTGAACATGGAGTGGTGTGGGGGCTTGATTAGGAAGGAGGCAGCATTCAGCAGGAGGCTAATATTAAACATAATGACAGCAAACATTGGCGAGGATAATGGAGCAAATAGCCAGTGGGACTACCAACTGGTTCACTCATTTTGGAAAACTGGTAGCATTCAACTTAAGCTCAACATACTATACTACAGCATGACCCAGCAATTCAAACTCTGGCTAGACCTCAACATAAATGACTGCTTATTTCCCCTAAAAGCATGTACAAAAGCGTACATAACCCTCAAACACTCCTGATGGGAATGGTGCAGCCAGTATAGCAGTTCCTCAAAAGGTTATACATAGAGTTACCATATGATCCAGCAATTCTACTCCTAGGCATGTGCCCAAGAGAAAACCTATATCCACACAAAAATTTATACTTGAATATTCGTAGCAGCATAATTCACAATGGTCAAAAAACAAACAAACAAACCCCCAAAACCAATGTCTATTAACTGCTGAATGGATAAATAAAACGTGGTAGGTCCATAGAATAGAATATTTGGCAATAAAGAGCGATGAAATGCTGATACATTCTACAGTGAGGAGGACCCTCAAAACATTATGCTAAGTGAAAGAAGCCAGTCACAAAAGGCCAAATAATGTATGATTCCTTTTATATGAAATGTTCAAAATAGACACATCTATATGGAAAGTACATTAGTGGTGGCCTAGGGCTGGTAAAAATAACCAGTCACTAAATGTTAAACAAAAATAAAGTATTTATAGCAGCTTTACTCATGATTATCAAATATTAGAAACAAGAATGTTCAGTAAGAGGAGCATGAGTAAACTTGAAAAATGAGCTACAGTTCATAGTATAATGATGATGAATGAGAAAAGTCAACCATAAAGGAGTGCGTTCAGTATGATATGGAATTTTAAAGGAGATAAAACAAATCTAAGGTGATAGAAGTCAGAACAGTGGTGACTCTTGGGGACTACTGACCAGGAGAGGGGTCTGAGGAAACTTTCTGGGGTATCGGAAATGCTATCTTGATCTGTGGGTTGGTTACAGGGGTGTATCTTTATGTAAAATTCATTGGGCTGTGCACTTAAGGTTTGTGCATTTTACTGTAAGTTGTAAGTTACATCTCAGTTTTTAAAAAGCAATTTAAAAGAAAAGAAAACGATAGAGGCTCATATTAAAAACCAGGGGTCGAGTTGTCCTGGCTGTCAGGCCTTTGCAAGTCCCTGTCTGTCTCGGTGCCTCATTCTCCACCCTCAGACATTGGACCAGATGGTTTCAAAGAATCCAACTGGCACCACCAGTCCGAGATTCTGTGAATTCACGTATCTATTTGTCACCGAGTTTGCTGGGAAATTTGGCAAGTGTTTGCCATCGATGCCGTGCAGAGAAAAGGGGGCTGGCTGTCTGCTGTGGGCTCAGCCTCGTTTCCAAGGAAGGAAAGAAAGGTCTTTGGAAAGTGGGTGGGAACGTGGCCACACTGGGAGGGAATGTCAGTTTCAATATGAATCATCTTTTGCAGCCCCAGCAACTTGCTCTGGGAATAGATACCCTGACTCACTCCTCCCTGACAGAAACAAGACTTGCTACTAAAATTTCAGATTTCAAGAGAACCAGCACAGCCCAAAATGCCTGGCAGAGGCGAAAAAAAAGAGAGAGAGAGAGAAAGAGAGAGAGAAATCAACCTAGTAACCAACCCAGAATCACAGAGGACAGCAAGGGCCCGGGTGCGAACCTCTTTGTTCAAGGCTCAAAGGGGGACGCTGGCTCAGGCAGCTGCTGGCGCCAGGGCTGGGCCGGGGACCCAAGGCTCCTAACCTTGAGTTTTCTTTTTACAACAACCTGCTACTGTATTTTCTAGAGAAATAAACTATGCTCTCTGCTTGCGGGAAGCCTTTTAAACAAAAATAAAAACAGCCAAGATGCATCTTAATTAGAAACCGCTTGGGAACAAAATATCTTTGAGAGAGAAGGGTGCAAAGCACCACACCGCATGAGAGTGTGAAAACCCAGCAGGCTTATTTGGAGGTGAGTGATTTGCTTTGATTATCACCTAGTGTGACCTGAGGGACAGTTCCGGTCTTCAGAAGGTGGCCAGGGATCATGGATGTGTCATTCAAGGCCACAGAGAGACGACCCAGGGTAGCAGCACCTGACCTGCAACTTCCAGTTCTACCTGTCCTTCACGAGCATCGAGTTCATATCTTCAGCCCCTTCTCCTCGCACAAAAGGCCCATCTGCCAGTGACCAGGCACTTCTAATCCATTTCCTCTGCACTCTGATAGCCTCTGGCCTCTAGATGGAGCAACCAGGGCTCCAAAAACATGTGACTGTCGGGAAGGTTTGCGTGCTGCCCTTACGCCTGACCCTTTCTATCCAAGGAATTGCAACATCACCACTTCCGAGGCTGATGACAGCTTTTTCTCAAAACAACTCAAGGCCTGGGTCAGGAATGTGCACCACAGCCTGCCAAAGATCAGTGAGCAACACGGCCAGACAGTGATTTTCCAAGGTCTGTGGACGCTTGGTGTTTTGTTTTTGTTTTTCTTTTTCAGAAAACACAAACAAACAAACAAACAAACACAAAAACTCCTAAACAAAATTCATAAAAAGTAGATATAGTATTTTCAGCCAGATAAGTCAAAGTATTTTGATACCCAATAAAAGGGGAGAAAAGAAAGGGACTGGGAAGGGTGTGTGTGCCTGCAGGGGAGGAAAAGTTCCTGTTCTGTGAGGACCCACTGTGTGCCAGGCACTGTACCGAGCCCACCTAACCTTGCTCCTTGCCCTTTTTCGGGCGAGTAAACCGAGGTTCAGAGAATTCTGTGACTTGCCCAATTTCATTCAGCTGGTAAATGCTGGGGATTTGAACCCAGGCATGTCTCCCAAGTCAAGACTGCTGCCTTCCAGAAACAAAGTCAGAGATCGTGGCAATGACACGGAGTTGGGAAGAACACTGGGGAAGCAGGTGGTTCTCACGAACTGTCTATCCGGCGAAGTGTGCTGTTCCCAGGCAGCCGCACTGGTAGAGTAACTCTCGCCCCCACGAAAACGCCCAGTGAGACTGCTGTGTGTGTAGGAGACTGTGAACATTTTGCAGAAAGCACTACTAAGTCACACGCCAAAAAGCAATTGTAAAAATGACATCTTGGGGCCTGGATTTATTCCCTCTTCAACATCATATTTGCTCCGTTTACAAGGCAAAGATGATTTTTCTCTCTGTCAAGGCCAAGCCTTCTCAGCCTGTGATCTGAAAATCATGCTGTGTTCATTTTACCTCTTAACTCACCCAAGGCCATAAATCATCCCTTGAAATGGGGATTTGGTTGGCAGTTCCATCGGGGATTCACAGGGCAGAGACAGAATCCAATTTGGGACTCTCACGGTCATCCTGGGCCGGCTCGGAGCAAGGGGACGTTGCTTTTGCCCACGCAAGCACCTCTGTCCTCCACAGAGAAGATGCCTGAGATCACAGTTGCTGACTGAGCAGGACGGCTGCTCTTACAGAGTTAGTCTGCTGATTCTAAGTGCGCTTTGTGACGGAGGAGGTCAAGGCAGTGAAGAGAATGAGAAGAACAGAGAGCAAAGTAAGGCTTAGCCCTTCCCCAGCCAAACCCAGGACGTCGGCAGAGAGGGCAGGAGGCGAATTCTTTCTTTCCACAATATTCACCGAGAGCCTATTATGATCTGGGAATTTGTTTCTTTCCTTGGAATATAACTATTCTCGTAATTATTTTATAACAAATGTAATAACAATGGCAGCAGCTTACAGCTAATGAGTGCGCATGGGCAGGTATTGACACACATCCACCTTATCTAATCTGCACAACTGTTGAATGAAGTAGGTATTATCCTCATTGTACAGATGGAGAAACTGAGTTGCAGAGGTTAAGAAATTCGCCCAGGGTCACACGACTAGTAAGTAGCAGAGACGGGGTTCATACTCAGGCGGGTCTGGTTCTCCAATTCATGCTTCTCTCAGCTAGTCATGCTGATGGCCAACCAATGGCATATTTTGCAATTTGGTAGTTTCAGGTTATTGGGCAGGGATAAAATATTTTCCTATGTCAGGAGAAAAGAGGGAAATCCGAATCTTTTCCCCAAGCCTTGAATACTCAGTTGATGTCCAATAAATACTGATGCCTAGAGATGAGTGGCTGCAGACCTTGGCAATGAAGTACATGTCTTCCCCAGCTTCCACGAGGGCAGTGGAGAAGATGCGACACCAGCCACCCTGAGACCATCCCTCTGCCCCATTCCCTTCTCTTCGGCCACTGTATGTGATCACCGGGAGACAGGGCAGCATGGTAATGGATGGACTGCATTTTAGAATCGGACAGACCTGTGATCCAGTCTTTGCTTGGTAACTGTGTAACTAAGCCAGTCCTGAAACTCACCGAGTCTCAGTTTCCTCGCCTCTGAAATGAGGAGAAGATGGGTATGGGTTGTAAAGAGGACACATGAGAATGCAGTGACAGTGCCTGGTGTGATGCATGTGCAGGTAACGGTGAGGTCTTGGCCCCCAAATCGTATACCTCCCGATCGTCTGCTCCTGCTAAAGCTCTGAGAATTTCTAGTTCTAGGTAGTGATCTGGCCGTGACCATAGGCCTACATTTCCACAGCCTGGCCTTGAATAATCTGGCTGATCTCAGAGTGAATGGTGTCAGTCCTACAGTTAACATGCTGTGTCACCTTGGGCAAGTCCTTTCCCCTAATCTGAGCTTGATTTCCCCAACTCTAAGATGAGGGAATCAGATTTGTCTTTAAAGGCCTCTTTGGTGGCCACCTCCCAAGACTCTGTACCCGTGCGCATTTGCCCCTGCCGAGGAGAATGACGTTCTCATGAATCACTCTGACTTCTTGGGAAGATTAATGCTTGTTAAGTGCTTTGAGACTGGCAGCTGACATCAAGTTTGTGGTGTCGCTTACTCCTTGCCTGGAAACCTTTATGCTGGCAGAAGTCCAATTTATCCCACAGCCTTGAACCCTAACCTTCCCCGCCTCTTCCCTGTTAGAAATTGTAAGATGCTTAAATGAAGCGGTGAGAGGTACACTACCTACCAGTGGGCTGCCTACCCACGATCTCTGCCATGGGCACTCAAAGGGTGGGGAACAAGGAAATTGGGATCAAGGCTGGGGAAGCCCTGGAGACCTTACGTGGGTCCCTGGGTCCAGAGGGCTTGGGCACGCCTTGCTCGAAAAAAGGAAAAACACACACTGTCCCAAGGGCCTTACATCATCCTCATAGCAGCTGGATTTGAAGAATGCTTTCTATGTGCCAGGCATGAATACGAGCTCTTCTCATGTATTAACTCATTAAGTTCTCAAAAATGATCTTGCGAATCGGTACTATTATTGTTCCCATTTTATAGCTGGGACACTAAGACCCAGACAGTTGGGTCCTCTACTCTCCCCTCCTAGACAGCTTTCATCAAGTGGCAGACTCACCTCTGCAACTTAATAGAGACAAGAGCACTGCTCTGTACCTGGCATGGGGCTAGGCCCTGTGCATGTCTCCTCTCTGTAGGCCCAGTAGGCAGTGGCCTCTGTCCCACTCTGTAGTCAGAGGCCACAGAGCTGCTAAGTGGTAACACAGAGGTTCCACTCAGGTCTGCTTGGATCCAAAGTCCATCTTCTTTCCACCACCCAGTAGGACACTCACTGTCCCATCTGGCCACCTCTCAGAGAAAGGAGAAAGAGGCAGATAATCTACCTAGGCTGCAAAGTGAGGATCAGGCTATGTCTTCTTTGCTCATGGCCTCTGGGGTCTTGAGAGCATTTCCTGATGGAGCCTGATGAACCAGATGTTGGGGAAAGGAAGCCACTTTGACACTGAATTGCTTAGGACACAGAACTAGCTTGAGAGGCTCCTCATCCAAAGGTCTTGCTCTCAAAGTGAGATTCAGGGAGGAGCACGAAGGTTGTCAGGAAATGCTACCCAGTGTCCTTGTCACAGCTCCTGTAAATACTGCAAGACCAGGAACCAGTGTGAACTCATCACCCCTCCCAGTATACAGCCCTCCTGGCCCTGCAGGCTTGGGGAGGAGGCTACAAGAATCTGCGTCCAAACAGTACCTGGAGGCAGCTCAGGGTCCCCTGCACATCAACTCAGCCAAGTGGGGCAGAGTGGGCACTGCTGCCACCTGGCCATTCCCTGCAGGTCCCAATTTATAGTGGGGTCATTGACGACAGCAGTGGCCAGAGTCTCGGAATGATGCTGCCCAGCAGCCCGCTGAGTCCAGAGAAAGAGGTCGTGGTGTGACAAGCAGCCTAATTTAGGCCAGTTCATCTCTTGTCTTCAGGAATAGTCTGGCTTCAAAGCCCCTCGTGGACCTACTCTGAACTAGAGCCTCCCAGGTTCCTGGAATGCCCCTTAGCCTCCCTCCTCGGGGGCCCTCCCATAAGCCTCTGTAGCATAAGACCATTTCTGGTAACAGTAACCATAGCTACTACCTGTTAAGCAGGTTCAATGTGTCAGGCGGGCGCTGGGCTGGGGGTTTGATGTTTTCATTAGCTCCACTTTACAGAAAAACTCAAGCTCAGAGAGAAATGGATTGCTCAAGGTCATACCACCAGGAATTAGTGAAGTCTAAATTTGAACTATTCTAAATTTGAACTATTGGGCTCTAGAGGCATAGGATCTCAAGCCAGTGAAGGAGACTGATCACATCCTCACTTGTGATCACCTGCTACTTGTCTTCTCTCTCTGAGAACACCTGGACAGACCTCAGAAAGGCCCAGGGAAGGTTGCCAGCGTATGTCTTGGCAGAGTTGGTGGAGTTTTTGCTGTGCCATTTACCCCTGTATCCTTTGCAGTAAGCACCAAGCATAGCACCAAACAAGCATCTGTTGAGTGAAAGAGCAAATCAAGACCAGCTTTCCCTGCCCGGTGCCTGGGTCCCTGTACGTTCTCCTTTCCCGGGAGCCAGTCGCCCACTGCGGCTCATTTGCTGGCTGCAGAAGGAAGGATCTGCCTCACTGCCAGGACTGCCGTAGGCACCAGGTGATAGGGTGTCCAGGGCCCAGCCAAGGCCATTTTTCAGAGACAGACATGGGACCTCAGAACCCTCCATGGGCTCATGTGGGCAACTGCCAACTACATTTATTACAATGGAAACAGTAAATCACTCATATATACTTGCATGTTCAGGCACGCTCTCGTAGCAGCCCCAGTGTGAAGGATGAACAAGCAGGGGCCCAGAGAGGTTAAGTGACCTGCGCTTGGCCACACAGATAGTTCAGAGCAGAGTGAGGACTTGTACCCAGGTCTTCTGACTCAAGGTGTCCTTCCATCATTCCGAGCTCCCACTCTCCACCAGGCTTGGTGATTGGAAAGGGGTAGGAGAGTTGAGATTTAAATCTCAGGCCTTGAGGATTTTACAAATGGCACTTGGTTTGGCCCAATCCCTCCTAGCAATGTTCCCCATGGTACTTCGTCCCCATGGATGGTCTGAGCAATAGCTACGCTCATACCGTTTAGTGTCAGAAATCAACAGCCTCTCCCTGACCTCTGGCAATTTCCTGAATATCTGCAGACTGTTCAAGGAGAAGGAGAGGAGAAGCTTCCTTGATCATGTTTCTGGTTTACACGAGTAGCCAAAGCGCCAACAACTGATGAGATTCACACCAGTCACCCTGCCCTGGACTGATGTGGGCTGTTGGGCAAGGCCTGTGCTCTAGGCAGGTGAGACGGCAGGAATCCACACATCTCCTGTTTGAGGGTAAAGAAACATCTGTCTTTCTCCCTTCTGACTCAGGAGTCCTCTCTAGGCATCTATCCTAAGACAACATATTACGCACAAAGATGATAATTGCTGCATTATTTTTAATAGCAAAAAATTGGAAACGACCTTAGTCCAACATTCGTGGGGTAGTTAAATGAGTTATGGCACATCCCTGCAATAATTACAACCATTAAAAACATTCTTTATGAAAAAATTTAAATGAGTTAGGGAAACATTTATGATGTAACATTACATTAAAAAAAAAAAAGAAAGGACATAAAATTGTGTAGAGAGGGAAAAAAAGTACACAGAAGAAAAGATTGGATGGAAATGAACCAAGATATCAATAGAGGCTGTACCTATGTGGCAGAACGAGTTATTTTTTTGCCTGCTTTATACTTTTTTTGATACTTTCTTACTTCTCTACATTCCTATTAATGGGGGGAGGGGTGGATACAGGGAAGAAATTACCCAAATTCATACATCCCCCCGTCACAAGACAAGCAAATTGTCTGAACAGCTAGAAAGGTTGTGAGGCTGGCTGCTTCGAGGGCCGAAGGGAGACCCTCTGTCTCTTTTCCCATAACACATATCCTTATGACAGGGCCATGCACGTGGCGGCTGCCCGATTTTCCTGGGACTTTTAATCTGACTTGCTTTAGTTCTTGACTTCAGGAGCCCATGTTTCTCAGGGGTGAGAAATACAGGTAATGCATTTCTGTCTGCAGCCCCAGAGAGCGCCTCTCTCTCAGGGAAGAAAGAAGCCAGGCTGCCTCTGGCATCTTTTTCATGTGAAAGGCCTGCAAAGAGGGAAGCTGGTGACTTGGATGAGTGTCAATTTTGAAATCGGAGGCCACGCCCACAATAAGGCACCTTGCAGTCTCTCCAGCTGAGAGAAGCTTTCGAGGCTCTGGGTTGGGAGACGCCTGTGGCTGGAAAGGCAGGGGCATCGGCAGTGAGACTGCAGATCGAACACACGCTGCCGACACACAGCCAGCAGCTGGGCTGATCCTTAACGTCCACCATGTCAGCGTGCGAGATCCGCCCCGCTGAGGCCCTAAAGGCAGCTTATTGTCCCCACCTCATCGAAAATGTGTTCGGTTTCTCTGTGACGACACCCCAGGTCATTTTACAACCACTCTGGAAGGAATGTGTTTAAGCCAGATCCTCCATGTCCTTCAGAACTCCAAACCACCTCTATGGAAACAAGTCTCCATCATTCACCGACCCCACGCACATTTCCAACTTTGTTTGCTCTACGAAATACATGATCGCTGCATATAAGAAAGTGTGTAAAGTCAGAGAGAAGTGCAAGGGTTTCCCCAAATCTAGAAGGCTCCGAAGCCTGAACAGCCCAGAAGGAACCCAGACGTGGGAGCCCCAGGTCTGGAGAAATAGGGACACAGATCAGGCAGTGAAAAGGCAACAATAAAGTTCCACTCATCCACTGGTGTCGGGGGCGGGGGGCAGGTGGCAGCGGGTCTCCCTGATGGCAACTCACCGAACATGTTGCCTTCGTAGCCGTCCTTTGTGAGGGGCCGGAGCTCGTTTTTCCCCATCGCATAACGCTTGTAGCTCTGCCAGGCGAACTGCATCATCTGCAAGAAAAGGCGGGAAACCAAGAGTCTGAGCGTGGCGATTCCCAGTAGTGCGGACCGGCCAACCGGCTTTGCCCTTCACGACAGGGTTTGAAACCACATTTAAAAAGTCATCTTCCATATTGAGAAAGATGACTTCCTCTTGCTATAATTTTATTCACAGTTACAGCTGCCTGGAAGGCCATTCTCCTTGGACAACCCACATGTCCAAAGTCTATGCATAGATTTCCCAGAGAAGACACAAGCCATCCTTCAGTGCCAAAGAGCCACCTCTTCCATGAAGCCTTCTCTGTTTTGCTTTGGTCAGAGTGATCCTCTGAAGGGAAGCAAATGACTCACCAAACAATGCCTTTTATAATCCAGTAGAACAATCCACCAAACCACCCCCTTCCCGTTGTGTAGGTAAGGAGACACGTCAGGCATGAGGTGACGTGCCCACGGTTATCCTGTGAGTCAGAGTCTTGGACTTGAACCTATGCTCTCTGGCTCCAAAGCCTTAGGTCAGTCTCCAAAGCTTTGGTGCTGTCCCTTAAAGTCACCACATAAGTCTCTTTGAACTCCTCCAGAAGTTGGCTGGACTTCCTCTGGCTGCCCCAGGCTCCCTAGCACCCTCGCTGGTCACTGCTCCTTTTTATTTTACTAGCTCTGGACTATAAACTCCCTGAAGCCAGAAACTATACTTATCTTGCCTTAGTTTCCCCTGTAGCACCCAGCACAGGGCTTCGCACGTATAGGCAGCAATGAGTATTTGTCGACTTCGTCATCCAGCACGGGAATGAGTTCTTACTAGACAACTATGCCAGTCCCTGGGGAGCATTACACAAGCACCTTGGTCCCCTGGCTGTACTTAGCACTGGAGGCTAGAGGAATACAAGGTGACAATTCACTTAGCCATCCATCCCTCTCTCCCAGGGCCTCCCTTATTTGCCTTTATAGTTCCTGCGTTTTGCCTTTGCATGGCAGGCTACAGAAGGAGGAGAGCAGAGCAGACCTATGGGGTGACCTTGGAGCAGAGGAGAGAGCCAGTGCAGGCAGTGCAGGCACAGTTGAGGGACAGGTGCATGGATAGGCAGCCTGATGTGGTGGAAAGAACTCAGGCTTCGGGGCCAGAGAGGCCTGGGTTCTAACCCTATCTCTGTTGCCATCTCTTTGACTTTGGCCAGTGACTAAATCTCTGTGCCTCGGTTGCCTGGCCTTTGAATTGGGAATTACAAGGCCTGCTTTGCCACAATCCTGAAAGGTTTAAACGAAACAAAGTAGCTGGAAATGCCCGGTTTCTAACCCAACACAGCAAGAGATCCACAAATGCTGGCTTTCTTGCCTCCTCGGTCTTTAAAATACCTGTCTGGTTCTCCGAGCCTCATCCAACCACCCCTCCTTCCGTCCGTCCTACTAGCTCTCAAACTTTAGCATGCACCAGAATCACCTGAAGGGCTTATTAAAAGGGCCCCATTCCTGAGTTTCTGATTCAGCAACCTGGGGTGAGCCAGATGGTTTGCTTTTCTAACAAGTTCCCATGTGATGCCGCTGGTCCATGGGCCACATTTGAGAACTACCGATCTATTATATGTGTTTATTTCTATTTCTCGCCTGGCTTCCAGGCCTCCTTTAGCTTTTCTTCTTCGATCTATCTCTCAGCCTCCCTTTCTGCCTCCGCACCCACTTTCTGGACATTTCTGCCTGCATTCTCCACGCTCTGCCACTCCTGGTGCCGAGGCTTAGAAGCCATCTCTTGTAGTATATCAGGACGGTAACTACTACTGTGCTTGCCATTGCAGCCCAGACACACAAGTCTATGGCCTGGGTTCTCTGCGAAACGGCAGAATGACCTAATATCACCTCTCCATTTCGCAGATGATGAAACTGAGGCTCGGAGATGGAAAGTGGTCAAGGCGATACAACCAGCAGGTCTGGAATCCAGCTCCTTCCACTCCCAGGCCAGCAAGCCCCACCCCTGTGCCTGGCCTGATATGCGGCTTCCCATGTGACACACATGCAAATGTCGCCGTAACGCAGGCCAAGCACTTAGCACGTGCTTTCAGTCCTGGTTCCATTCCTGTTATTTTCTACTTATCTTGAATTGGCAATAACGGGAACTAATTGCTGGGTATGAGAGCTTGAGGGAGACTGGCCTCCTCCCTCAGTCTCTCTTATCCAGGGGCTCCCGCGATTCAGTCAGTATGAGGGGAGAGAAGGGAGGTGGGAGGGTGGCGGAGCAGCAGGAGGCTATTAAAACATAAATGACAGCAGAAAAGAAGAAGCAGAGGTCTGGAGGGGGAGGACTGCACCCTACCCTCAAAACCCCTCCTGCTTAAGAAAGAGAGAGCGAAGTGGGTGTACAGGAGTAATTAAGAGAATCATAGGTATCTCAATGTTCTCAAAGAAGCTGCCACGCAGGGATGCGGAGATGTTTGGAACGTGGCCCGTTCTCATACTCATCCACATCAACGAGGGGAAATGATGGCACCAATGATCTATGTGTCACTCGGGACTGGATTCGGAAGGCGAGCCGAGCTGCTCTCAATCACACACGTGTGCACGCACATGTGCACAAGTACACTCAGACCCTCCAACACACACGTCCCTCACCTCGAGTCACAAGTGGCTCATCCCAGATGCTGGATCAACAGGGGACAGGAAAGACCCCTCAGCCAGGCAGTCTTTATTTCCCTAAGCAGAACCTACCAGGTGTCCGTACTGCGCCTGGAAGCAGTCTGGGCTGCAGCCATGGGGGAGTGTTCTCCCAGCCCCCACCCTCTACTTCCCTGCCAACTGCTCGTCTTCCTGCAGATCCCAGCTGAAAGGGCATTTTGCAAGGAGACCTCCTCCGCATCCAAGCCTAAGTCAGGCTCCTACTCCTACCCCACGCTCCTGATGCTCAGTCCCTCAGCAGCCTTCAGCCAAGCTTTCATGCTTGCAACTATTTGGTCAGTCTCCCCCACCCACATTCTCTGTTGCATGCCCGACAACTCATCTGGGAACTGGCACATAATAGGTGCTCACTAAATATTTGCTGAATGAATGTAAGAACACAAGAAAATTGGCTCTGAAGCTTAACACATGGCTGGGAGACTTGATGCAGACCATATACGTCACAGGTAAGACAGGTAACAGGTCAGAAGGGAGGGGCTTGTGAGCAACAGAAGTGCTCAGAAGAGGGGAATGTGTCTCTTAAGGGAAGCTTCCTGGGTACCTAAGTATACCGATGGCCAAGTAGGACTGTGAAGGACACAAAAGGAAGATGACACATAAGAAGGCTAAGATTAACCTGGAACTGGTGGTAAGTGCCTTGAGCGACCCCTGGATTTGGCTTTAGAGGTGGACAGTCCCTGGCTTTACGCGTAGGCAGTTCTAACACCTCGAAGGTCACCCAGGCCACCTCCCGTTCCATGAGAATTCCTTAATAAAAGATGAAGTAATCTCTCTTTGAACATCTCCAATGACAGGCTGCTTACCACCTTACCTGGCAGCCCATCCCATTGTGGAGTTTCATAAAGTTCTTCCTTAATCGATCCAAATCTGTTTTCCCCTTTGGGCCATGGGGGAAGACAGTTCAGATGCTTCCACAGCGCAGTCCTTCGGCCAGGGGAGCCAGCTCTCAACTGGCTCAGGAAACAACAGTGTGTGTGTCAAAAGAGAGAAAAGCAAATGAGATAAAATAGTCACATTTGAAGAATCTGGGTGAAGGGTAAATGTGAAATCTTTTTTTGAATTTTGCAACTTTTCTGCAAGTTTGAAATTGTTTTTTTAAAAAACCATGAGGGAACTTTGCTGAAGGTTATCATTTTCACCCAAATTTATACATAACAGAATTCTGTTTTCCTCCATTTTAAATTATGACAGAACGTGCCCGTTGCCAGTCTCCCTGCAGTTCCTCTTACCCGCAGCTCCTCAAAAACCCTGCTGGGCTTCCATGTCCCCTCACCAAGCTTGTCCCTCCCACTCTGGTCAGAAGATGGATAAATAAGGAACTGGCAACATGGCTTCTCCTTTCATAATTATATTCCACGTGTAAGTGAGGAGCATGGTCTTACTCTGTTCTTCCTGCTCCAAAAATAAATATAAGTCCCCTTGGGTGGTTCTGAGCATTTTCCAGAAGTCCTAGCGCAATCTGGGCTTCAGCTTCTATGCCCTCTCCTCCCACATCTGGGTCAGCCCTTTCATTTAGGTCAGTTCTGTGCCCCTACTCTCTTCTGTGTGCATCTTTTACCATAGTTTAAAAATAAGGTTGATGCATCTATCTATTCATCCATGCATCCATCCATGCATCCATCCATGCATGCCTCCATGCATCCATGCATCCATCCAAGGTATACATGCTCATTATAGAAAAGCAGTAAGAAAAAAACAATCACCCATTATTCAAATATTATAGCTACTGGCATCTTTCTTTCTTTCTACCCTTTTTCCATTCTTTGCTTCTTCCAGTGATGATGACAAATATGTTTCATTTTATTACAAAAGCTTTATAAATATCATTTTTAATAGCTATATAATAGCCCAGCGAATAGATTCAGCTTCATTTACTTAGCCTTCCTCCCTTCTAATTGGACATTTCAGTGATTTCTACTTTGGGGCTATATTAAATAATGCCATAATGAATACCTCTGCGCACACCCCTTTTTCTATATTTTGAGTGATTTCCAAAGTCTCTAAGAAATTGCTAGGAAGAAATGTGAAGTTATTAATATGCATGTTCTCTTTTAAAGATTAAACCCAGACAGCTTGTTTTGCCCACCACTGTGCAAAATTTGATGAATAGGAAAATGTGTAACAATTTTGGGACAATACAGTAAAGTAGTTCACTTGGGGAGATAAAACTAACGTAATGAACAAGCGTTGCTAACATTTGTATACCTCTCTGCACATCTTATCTTTTTCGATATGGGAAGTTCAGTGGGCTTGACAAAATAGGTATTGTTCCCATTTAGAAATAACCATGCAAGAGCTCAATAAAGTATGAGATGTAAAGTATTAAACAGATATTAAAAATTATGTTTTCAAATGTTTAGGAATATACAATGCTCATTATATAATATTAGGTGGAAAAGCAAGATGCCAAATTATATAGTATGAAACTTACTGGTCTATGTATAAGTATGTTAAAGACCTAAAAAAAAAAAAAAAAGACTGGAAGGAAATACACCAAAATGCTGACAGTGGTTATGTTAGATTGAGAAGTTATTTTTTATTTCTTACTGACCTATAAAAAAAAGCAGAAGGAAGAAATGATATGGTGCTACTCCTAAGTCAAAAGGGAGTGCTTAGGTGTTTGGCCATGTGGGTGGGGGTGGGGTTCGGGGTGCTGGTGGTAGTGGATGGATCCAGGTTTTGACAGGACAGGAGAGAAGGTCTTTATAGCTAGGAGTCAGAGAGGAGGCCAACCAGCAAGAAAAACAACATAAGTGGAAGCACAGCGCCAGAACCTCAGAGTCGAACAGAATCTGAGTGCCAGAGACATCATCTAGTTACAAGAATGATGTGAAACCCAGACAGGGGAAGTGACTTGCCGTGGTCAGCACACGGAAGTTAATAGCAGAGGGATGGCCATGTCTCGAAAACCATGCACCAAGACACTGAGCAGCTGACTGGGGCCGGGGCAGTCTGAGCTATGGCAAGAGAAATTGAGGACAGATTCGAGAACATGACTGTAAGAATCGAAAGACATGAGAACTAAGTACCAAGAGAAATTATACCTCTGCTGTCACTAGATTCTAGAAATACACAACAGGCAGTCATCATTTGTGTGTTTGCATGTGTGTGCTTGACACAGAAGGCAGCTCTAGATGGTCTCTGGAAGCCCCTCCCTTCTATCAGCCTGTGATTTATAGATTCAAAAAACACCTAACAATAGACTACAAAGCCTTCCCTTCCCCGAGTCCTGCAGAGGCAGAAAACAAAGCTCCAATGATAGAGAGACAGGCAGAGCAATCGGAGCTAAATCCTAAGACATCTTGTCAGTTCTTTCTCAAACAAAAGCTCTTCTTGTCCACCGGAACAAATTACAATGACATGAAATCTTAAAATGAAAAAATATTTACTAGTTGGAGGCAGACATTATTATTGTTTAAGATGTCCTTTCTAACTGTCTCAGAGCTCTAGGATTCTCTCCTGCAGAAAAGTGACTAGAATCCACTGTCACCCAGGCACAGATGCCCACCCCCGCCGAGGAGCCCCAGAACATGGAACCAAGACAGAAAGGATGCGTTTGAGGAGGAAGGAAATGGGAATACATGCAGACCACCTCCAGAGGGGAAACCAGTAGAAAGTTTGCAATGGAAAGTTCTTTGGGGGCAACTGGGGAGGAAGGGGGTGAGGAAGGAGGTGAGCATGGAAACAGTGAGACATTCTGTCCTTTTTAATATAACACACACACACTCACAGACAGGATCCAGTCTGGTCATGACACAACCATCGTTGCAACATCTCAGCTGCCAAGAAGAGTAGTGGATTTTCTGTCATGAAAGACAAGTGCTCACACTGTGACTCACAGCAGCTGTACTGGCGTTTCCCGGCAGTGACCACCTGGCCCCATTTGCAGGGCTGAGTGGGAAAGGATCTGGTCTCTAATGATCCTGGGATCAAATGACCACGCAGATAAAGCGATCAGAACACTAGTTGATTTTTTTCCTTCACTTTCAGCAGAGGCCCGGGAAACAGCTGACAGCTTGGTACCATTCCCATTAGATCTCTCAATCCACCCCTATCCAGAGGTGCCCCATAAAATGATCTGATTGGTGACTGCTGATGAGACACCTATGAATACGCATAACCCCTGGTCTATATAGTTCAGAAGCTGGATGTAGGCAGGATTTGGTTATCTGCAGGTAGAAGAAAGTAGAAGGGTGAGGTGTTGCTTCCAACCCTCTCGCTTTTGGGTTTGCTAGAGCTATTGAGAGGCACATGTAGGTAATGAAAGTGTGATATGACACCCTACCTCTCTGAGGTCCAGACAGCTCTCCCACATCCTGCCCATGGGAATTTAGATTTGAGCAGTCTCAGAAATCTCACCCCATCTCCAGCTGTTCTAAGGCACCATGGTTGCAAGTGTGGGCCCTGGAGGTGGACAGACTCTTGGTGCTCAGAGTGTGGTCCTGGGACCAACAGATGGGTACGCCCAGGGAACATGTTAGAAATGAAGCATCCTGGGCCTCACCCCAGACCTAGTGAATCAGAAACAGCATTTTAACAAGATCCCCAGGTGATCCAAATGCACATTAAAGTTTGAGATGTAGCTATAGGGCTCTGCACCTATTGGCTGTGTGGCCTTGAGTAAGTGATGTAACCTCTCTGAGACTCAGTTTTCTCACCTGTAAAAGGAGGAAAGGAATACTTAATCCTTATAATAATGTTGAGAGTAAATAAGATAACATATGTAAAGTGTTAAGCACATCAGCTGGTACATAATACACGCTCAATAAAAAGTAGTCATAGGATGATTACTATCCTATTCATTTACCTACTAAGTATCTCTCCATCCATTTCTCTCTGCTCTCTATTCCAAGCCACTCACGACTCTCTGTGGGATCCTGCAGCAGCCTCCTAACTGGCGAGAGGAGTCCTCTCTGGCCTCCTATACTGTTCTCCACACTGTAGCCAGGGAGATTATTTGAAATGCATATTTCTTCATATCTTCGCCCTACTCCCAACACAGAGTTAAACAGTCTTTCAGCTATAAAGATCAAACTCAATAAGGCCCATCAAGCCCTGCAGAGTCCCACCCACTCACGCCTGCAACCTCAGCTAATCTTCCCCATCTCTGCCCCAGCCACGCTGGCTTTCATTCTCAATTCCTCAAAAAACTACGCCTCTTCTTGCCACAGGGCATCTGCACATGATAGTTCCTCTCCTTGGATCACTCCTTTTTCCTCTTTTGGACTGGCAAATTCCACTCATCTTTCAGACCTCAGCTTAGTTGCCATGTCTTAGTGAAGCCTGGCCTCCTGGGTCAGGTGGAATTCCCCTATTATAGAGGGTTACATTAATGGTGTAATTAATTAGCATCTATTTGCCTTACCTGCATGGAGGCTCCTTCGCTCACCATTGCTTCCCAGTGCCTAGCAGAATGCCCAGCACATAGAGGCCCCCCAGAAATAAACGGTAAATAAGTAACTAAGGATGGTGACAACACAGGGAGAGCTCACCTGGGCTGCTCCTGTCATGAGGGCCATGGGAAAAGGGGGATGACTAGGACAGAAACATCCACTGCCCCGTGGCTTTGACTCAATAAGGATTTACCAAAGGCCCAACAAGAGAACAGCTCCAACTGTGAGGCCATAAGGGACAGCAAGAATGGGTGAGACACTTTTTCCTAGTGAGAACCTTATGATCTTGGTGCAGAGTCTGCAGATGAACAAAAGGAGCTGACAGAAAAGGTCACAAGCAAATCTGAGCTCTGTCACTGCACTGAGATTGGTTCCCTGACTGCAAAGTAAAGGGTCCTCCGCACTCTGTTCTATCATAGACTGGGTGTTAGTGTGGGGGAAGGGAGAATGGGTATCGGAGGACAAAGATGAATGACAGTAGGGAAGACCTCAGCTCTTCCGTGACTGAAATTCCAAGGGGAAATTGTTCCAAAAAGGACCTTACGAAGAAATTTAGCACAAAACCCGCCTATATACTTGCAGCTTCATCATTTCCAAAGTGCTTTTGCCTTCATCATTTGAGCCTTATGGTCACCTATGAGCGAGGTAGGGTGAGTGTCATCCTACCTCGCTCATAGGTTACAGAAAAAAAAACTGCACTTCCGTATACATACATTTATGGGGCATATACCGTGTTCTAGGCACCATGAGAAGGGCTTTTACATGTATTAGCACATGCAGTTCTCACCACAGCTCTGAGAGGCACTCTCAAGGAGCGGGTAAGGCAGAGTGGCTAAGAGCCTGGCTTTGGATCCCAGCTCTACCCAGCTGTGTGTCCTCGGACAAGATACTTAACCTCTCTGTGCCTCAATTTTCCTATTTGTTGAAAAATAGTGATACTGTTATAGTATCCTTATCCAGTGATTCCCATGAGTCATCAGTGCTTTGCATATATATTAACTCATTTAATCTTCACACAAATCTTGGAAGGTTAGTGTATCATTACTCTTATTCTCACATGAGGAAACTGAGGCACAAGCCCAAGTGTCACAGCAAGTAAGTGGCAGAGCCGAGATTGGAATCCAGACAGTCTATGCTCTTGGCCACAATACCCCAGAGTCTCTCATAGACTCGAACAATGACTGCACTTGCCGTGACTGGGTGCCGTACGAATTCATTACAATGCAAGGCATTCAGCACAGAGTCTGGCACATAGAAGAAACCTCCTGGTCAGTGTTAGCACTTGTGACTGTATGCCTTGGGCATCACATTCATCGTCTTCCTACGTCAGGTGCAGCATCACTGTCCTCCGGAAACCTCAGCTCCGAGCCTCCGTTTTCTCTGCAGCTCACATCTATTCTCCAGCAAGTCTGACAACCACCTCTCTGACTCACATCTCTCATTCACCTTCGTCCCCACCCCCTCCCAGTCCACTGCTGCCCTGAATGTCAGCAAAGGTCTCCCTGCTTCCTCTCTTGCCCCATCCTTTCTCCATACAACGTCCAGAGCAAGCCTTTAAAACTGTAAACCATTAAGTGAACTTACTCTGTGTTCGGGCCTCTAAGAGTCTCCCGTGACCCCGTGCCTGGAAGGCCTGCCTCTAACCTCTCCTCATACCCCTTCCCACTCTCCACGCTTCAGCCACAGGGGCTTCTGGACAACACCTCAAACACACACAGCCCCTTCCCACATAGGGTAAACAGAATAAGGGCCCCAAAGTGCCCATGTCTTAATCCCCGGGAACCGCGAGTATGTATAGTAAAACAGAATTAAGAGTTCAGATAGATTTAAGGCTGCTAATCAGCCGACCTTGGGATGGGGAGAGCAGCTTGGATTACCCAGGTGGGCCTAATGTAATCACAGGTGTCTTTAGAAGTGAAAGGGAGGCAGGAGAGTCAGTGTCAACATGGAGGGATGTGAAAAAGACTCCACTGGCCATTGCAGGCTTTGAAGATGGAGGAAGGGGCCACAAACCAGGAATGCGGGCAGCCTCTAGAAGGTACAAAAGGCAAGGGAATGGGTTCTCCCCTAGAGCCTCCAGAAAGGAATGCAACCTGACCAACATCTTGATTTTAGCCTAGTGAGACCCATTTTGGACTTCTGACCTCCAGAACTATATGAAAATTAATTTGTGTTGAGTCACTGAAATTATGTGATCTGTTACTGCAGCAGTAGGAAACCAATACTTCACCACAGGGCCTTTGCATTTGCCAATGAAGAACTGAAAGAACAAACCACCGAACCTCCAATGTACTTTCCACTTCACCATAGGCCTTTTCCTGCATAAGGAATTCTGATATTCTAGAGCATGGGTACTAGAATTCTGGACTTCACTGTTCTCCTGCATCCCCTTGCCATCCATCAATGACAATACTTAATATCTCTGCAGGATAATAATTTCTTTCATGTCTGTCTTCCCTGCCCTTGAGCATGGGACCTATTCACCTCTTCATCCCCACCCCGTAGCCTGGAATCTGGCCAAAGAAAAGAAGTCAACATAGCAAATTAGTAATAATAATGGCTACATGTGTTACCTTTGTTATCCAGCAGAGGACACCTGCTGAGCACTTACTGTGTGCCTAGCACAAGGTCCAAGCCCTTCACAAGGGTTTCATCCTACACCAACTTTGCAAGGCGGGTTACCGTTATTATCCTTTTTTTTTTTTTTAATAGGATTAAGTAATCAAGTCCTGGAGGGTTCAATGACTTGCAAAGGACCCAGAACAAATTCGTGGCAGAGCCAGGCAACGGATGCGGGAAGAAAGTCGGGAGCCTGCACCCTGATGTGGCAGCACACTGCTTCCCACTCAACAGCTCTTGGAGTTAAGATGAGAGCCTCCTTTTCCCAGCATTTGGGGCCATGCAGCTGGCAAGTGGCAGAGCCAGTGTTTGAAGCCGGGATCTGGCTGATTCAAAAGGCTGTGTCCCTTCCATCTCACCAGGCTGCTTTGCTGTCTAATGAGTGAATGAACAAAACATTGCCCCGCCACCTCTGGACAGCACGTGGCACTCAGAGACTCAAAATGAAAACAAACTGCTGCCTTATACCCAGGCCAACCTGCCTGTCCTGAGGTTCTGCTTCTCTTGGAAAACAAGAAACGTCCAAATCCCCAGTTCCCAGAGGCTCAGTCTGCTAGAAGGAATGGACGACCTGCTTTAAAGCTGCCCCAGCTATGTCTGGAGCCCTGAGAAACAAGAAAGAGGCAGAATCAGTTCTTTTGCCTAAACATTAAGAATGTTAAAAAAAAGAAGGGGGAAAAAAGCAGATTTAAGTGAAAATAAGGAAAATACCAAAGTGAGAGGCAAGAGAGATCTTGATGGAGCATGGAGAGAAGCAATCTCTGTTGCTGGGTTTCCCAATGCTACTTGAAATCCGGAAGTTCAGGCTTGATAAACACTTTCTAGAGTGTGGTGGCATCTCTGTGATAGCAAGAGGCCTAGGTGCCCTGTTTCAGGGCCTTTGGGGTTCACAGGGAGGCCCTTGGCCAAGAATGAGTATGAAGGTTCTAAGAGGGACAGAGCCTTGTATTCTGGTCAGTGTCACCATCTTTTGAGGAACCAGCTCTGGGTATAGAATCCTTGGGCCCATCTTTAACCCATCCATGCAGAACCATGTGGACCATCTACATTTGCTGGTGGTTCTCTTTGGAGCCGAAAGAGGATTGTACCATTCTCCTCGAAGATTCCATTCCTGGACTCAAGAAGGGGGCCTCAGAACCACTGGACACTCATGGGCAGTGAAAGGCCCTGTTTCTTGTCCAGTAAAATTGTGTAAGTCAAGGCTTGGAGAATGAGCCAGTATTTAATGAGCATCTCCACGTAGCAGCCCCTGTATCAGATGTCATCATACGCTATGTCTCATTTAATCCTCCACTGCCACTCTGGGAAGCAGATATCATGCCCATTTTATAGATGAGGATACTGAGGTTCAGAGAGGTCCCATAATTATTCCAAAGGCATACAGTTAATAAGTGGAGGGCTTGGATTCAAACTCAAGTCTGGTTCCAACCTTTGCCTCTTCTCGTTCTTGCCTCAACCTTCTCATATCTGAAATCCACTCAGAAAATATGTACTAAGCATTACTATGTACCCCACGTGCTGGTACCTACAGCAGTAAACAAGACAGGCAAGCCTCTTGCCTTAGGAAAGAAACAGTGACATGCTCTATGAAGAAAAATCAAGCAAAGTAAGGGGACGGGGTGACAGCGAGCGGAGGTGGCCAAGGAAAGCCTCCGCGATAACAACTTGGCTGAGATCTTAATTAGTATCTGAAAAACACAAACACAAAAACAAACAAACAAAAACAACAACTCCTGTTTCTTAGGTGTAGCCTGAGAAATGCATTTGACTTTTCTCTTTATTCCTCCTGGGCCCCCATTAGCAGAGATTTCAAAGTACATATTTTCCTTTTTTTGGCTAGAAAGCCTTATAAAATCTACAGCTAAGGTTACCTGTTCACATCAGGAGAGAGAATTCCAAAGCAGTAAACAGACCCACTCAGCCCTGCAAACACCAATGAAAGGACTCTGGTCTTGGAGCTCATTCATCCTGTGAAGCCAAGTAGCTGCCCCCCTGTAAGCTCCTTGAGTGTGCATTGATCGAACAGCTCAGTGCAGGTTTTCTTTTCATTTTTTTCTAGGTCTGTGCAAGGGGTGCTTCCAGATTCCTAATCAGGTGTTGGTGGTGGTTTCTCATTCCTACAAGACCGAATTTCATGGGACACTTTAGGACACGTTCCTTGATGGTGCTAAGCTGAAGTGCTGTGTTCTCGAAAGGGTTCCTGCAGCCCTATTATGAAAGATGACCTAAGCGCACGAGAGAGTAAAACATCAAGCAATTTGATTTCAAAACCCTGAAATAGAATACCAAAGAATAATTAACTAAGAAACCCAAAAGGCTTTAATCTTGGTGAACTAATGGGACAGACTAGGAGAGAGAGAAAACTCAGATCTTCAAGTTTCACAGGCCGTTGAATTGTTTGAACGATCAGAATCAAAGCTCACACAGGCCTTCAGGCGGCTTGATTTTTCTTTCTCCTCCACCTCCCTCAAATGCCCACATCCCACTCCCAAAGAATTGAATGAATGCACCTGCCCCAGCTCCACTGCTCTGGCTTCAGATGAAGCCAGGATTTTCTGTTTCAGAAGCTGCCTCCAGATCTGGGCTTCCTGCTGGGGCCTGTGCACCTGCTGCTAGAAGGTGGCAGCTCTTGCTGAGAAGGCAGAACAGACCCTTTCACTAAAGGGAGACAAATGGACTGACTGACGCGGTGACGGGGCGATTCTATGAAACCTTCACAAAATTTCTCTTCCCTGTACTTGCTTTTGAGGTACAACTATGGATGATGGTGGCTCACTGGGGCTCTTTCATAAATCTCAAAGACAGGCCCTTTCAGATACTCCCTACCAAAGAAAGGCCTTGGGTGAGATTTCTATCATGGACAGCCGTATATTCTGCGTTAAGGAGAAAACCATGCTGTTTTCCCAATTCTGAGCACAGTGCTGAAAAAACACTATGAAAAATGATATCAGTTCAGCTGGTGGCGGTGGAGTTGGGGGTGTCTTCTCCAGCTGCTGTTAATAAAATAACACCAAGTCTTGGGTGCCTTTTCTAAGGAAGGTGGCTTCTACTCAACCTACTGACCCAAGAAGCTGCTCTTTTTGTCTGTCTTTTTTTCTGGGCAAGAGGAAGAAACTCCTCTTACTTTCACTGTGGACTTGGTGTTCTACTTATGCACCTGAGAAAGATGTAACTGTTCACTCTCAGATCTGACTCCAGGCTTGGCTGGTACCATTTACAATGAATAAAAAGGATGAGTTCATTAGCCGGAATTCCACGGCCTCCTCATGGGTGAGAATTCACTAAGTGAGACTTCCAGGGTGATGAAAAGGGGTCAGGGATGAAAATGATGCAAAAGAGACAAAATAGAAATGCAAAAATGTTTCCTGAGTGATTAGCTGTGGCTATTTAATCATTAAAAGTTTAAATCCTCTTGAGGTCATGGGAAGAACCAGAGGGAAATCAGAGGCACATTTCCTTTATTCCTGAGATAAACCCAGCCAAATTTTAAAATGCAAAGCAACTCTAAACAGCTATTTGATTAGAATTTTTTCTTTTCTTTTCTTTTTCTTTCTTTCTTTCTTTCTTTCTTTTTTTTTTTCCAACTAGGCTGTGATAATTAGCAAATGCCTGGAAGATGAGATTTAAATATGCCAATCTGTCCATCTCAAGAGTTTAGCATGAACAATGTAGAATGTAATTATTTTTAAGCGATAATCACTTTTGTGGGGTTACAGTCTTAACTAGAGATCTGAAAGCCGACAGATGACCTCTCCCCATGCCCAGAGCAGCTGCTTTCTCACTTAAAAGAAAAATAGCAATGCCAAGTGTTATCTGAAAATTCCACCAGGGTGACCTTTAAAGAGAATGATTTTGAGTACTTCTGGTGATAACTCTGCCATCATTTCTTCCACTAATGGGGCATTTTCAAAACCAGCAGGGTGATGGAGGTAACCTGACTTCACAGGGGTGCAAGAGACTCTGCCTGCAATATCTAATGCTCTATTTTCTCCATCGGTGATCATTTCTTAGGGTGGAAATCGCCCAAAACACAGAGATTCACAACTTCTTGTTTCTCACGCAGTCCATAGGGACATGAAAATTGGATCCTGCAATACAGATTGGTCTGTAATGGGACAGAACGTTACCCGAAAGAAGAGAGCAGAATGCAGTCAACTATTTAGAAGCGTTTTTGTTGTTGTTTGTTGTTGTTGTTGTTGTTGTTGTTGTTGTTGGTTTTCTGTCTTGCTACTGGGGAACACTGCATCATGAGGAACTACTCTGGTTCGAATGAAGTCCTTTCTTAGACTCAGGTGGTTGTTACACCGGGACTTTTCTATCCTACGGATTGGACTTGACTCTGCCTCAGAATAGCCTTTTATAATGTTATGATGGCAAAATGATTAAGAAAGAGGAAGGCTTCACTTCTTCATCCTGTAACTACAGAAACATGCATCTTTGGGCACAAAGGGACGTTACCAGGCAACATGACAAAAATGAGTAACATTGATCATCTAGCCCATGGTAATAGCTTTTATAATTAAGGATTACTGAAAATACAATAGATCCCAACACAAATGGGAATAATGGAGACATGGCCATCTCTCTGCCTCTTTATTAGCAACTCTCCCGTCTACACATGGATCCTACACTTCCATGGGACTATAATTAACCACCTGCCACCGTTGGTGGCCATAACTCTAACTGGGGCAGCACTTCCTTGACTAAATTCTCTCAAATGATAATTAAACCCACCAGCCTCACTTGTGAGGTCTGATCACAACTGAGTAGTACATGTACATACACTGGCATGTCTAACGGTGAAGGATTCTCCAAGTACCACTGACTGGTGCCTGGGCTGCCAGAATTCTAATCATGAGATAAGTATCTCCTTATGTGAATGTCTTGAATCACAGCCCTGACCCATGAGATTTTACTTTTGCTTTTAATCGAACAATGTTTTGCAATTTCAGCTCCATCTACCAGGCGCCTCCATTGTCCGCTAATAGAGTTTATAGAATCCTATTCCTTAGTCTATAGACAGGGCCAAGAAATCTTCCATCATTCCTGTAAGCCCAAGAACATTTCAGATGCACTATAAATTGAACTTGAACTTCGTCTACCATCGGCTGCCGACCTGAGAATGTGCCAGCAAGGGCTTTAATTTATAATTAGATGTTGGCTAGACAAATTACCTGCCAATGGTACCTTTGCCGACCAATATAGCATAGAAGAATAATGTTCAATGTGGGGATACATGGAGAGAGAGCTCTCCTGGGAGGAAGTGTTTTGTGAAATCCATTTCCTTGACAACTGTTTTCTAAGCAAATGCTAGTATTGTAGGTTTTTTTTTTTCTCCCCATGGTTTTTGAACTGTTCTGATGTCTGAAAATCAACATTGTCAAACGCCCTAATGTGAAAAATAGGGATTGAAATAGGAAGAAAAAAATTTAAGCTTCTAGAGTTGAACATTTTAAAAGCCAGGGATTCATACCCCCATTTTTTTGGGTGGGGGCAGCAATAATCACACAATCTCTGGTTTTCTGAGACAGGCCCAATTTCAAATGTTCTGTCTTGTTATCAGACAATGTGTCATTTACCACGTTCTAAATTTTTATTTAGAAAATGGTCTTATGGAGTCAGTGGGCCCCCCAGGTGTGGGCAGAACCATACTCCTAGGGTCAGGACAGACCATGGGCGTAAAGAGTGCTATCATTCTCTGCTCAAGCTGACCCTTCTCCCCCTGATGCCCTGATGACTTCAATGGAATTATTAGTTCAACTCTAAACAGGTCATGGCAAATCGGGCCACTTCCTAACATACCCACCTACCCATCCATCCTTCCATTCATCCACCCAATATGGCACATTAAGTACTGCCTCTATGCCAAATAATTGTGTTCAGTATTGGGGCTACAGAGAAATAGGACACATGGTTATTGTGGGGAATCAGTTTTAAAAGCAGGGTTCTTGACTTGGGGCTTATGGATGGAATGAAAGACTGTGAACCCCTTGAAACAGAATGTAAAACTGTATTTTTTGTGTGTGCATATGCACAAACCATGAGCATCATTCTGGGGAGGAGGGTTTATAGTTTTTATCAGATTAGTGTAGGGATCTGTGACTCAAGAAAGGTTACGAATCACATAAAAGCTCTAATGCAAATTGCAGCCTTTAGTCACAGAGATCTATCCTTAGAGAAGGGATAAGTGAAAGTTATGCAATGGAGGTGATGTTTGGATGGGACTTTTACCAATGCGTGAATTTGGCTTCATCTGCCCTAAGTCAAAGAATGAAGGCTACATTCTTCTAGTTCAAGCCTCTTCCTCCAGTGCCCTCTGGGCCTCTGACTCACATCAGTCTCTCTCCTCCATGCTTGTTCCCCGCTTCATTCACTCATTCAACAAGTTTCTTCTGAACGAATACCCACTTGTGCCCTGTGACCAAGACAGACAGACATAGGTGCCTACCCTCCTGGACCTGACCTTCTTGTAAGAGAGACAGACATCCATCGAACACAAACAGAGACATATAATGACAAATGGATCAGTGCTAAGTGTGGGGGGAACAGAGAAAGAGGAGAAAGGCTGCCCGTGGGGCCTGATTCCAAAGAGATGGGGGAGGCTTCTGCTCATTGGCCAGCAATCTGGATTATAAAATCCCTCATGAGGAGAGACTGTAGATCATTTGGCTTGTCAGTTCATAAAGCCTGCAAGACCCTGGCAATGGGTAGGCACTTGTATTTGCTGAACAAATAGATGAGTGAGTCAGTAGGCTATCTTGTGATATTTCTTATGTTAAATATTTTCAAGCCCTTTCAGATGCAAAGGTCTCCTTCTAGAGCTCCTTCAACCCCACAGCACAGAGAACAGCTAACAAATCATACATTGGGAGGATGCATCCCATTTTCACAAACTCTAAAGAAACTGATTTTGCTTCCCTCTTTCTGGCTTTCTCCCACAAATCTACTTCGATATTCAATCCTGGGCCTTCGTTCAAGTTCCAAGCCATTCACACATGACTCTGCTCAGACTCTGTCCTCAAGCTGAGCCAAGTCTCGCCCCCATCAGTGCCAAGTGGAAAGATGTGACCACAATGGAGGCAGAGCTCACCCTCGGTGAGGGCAATCAAGACACAGAGAGGGGGCACCTGCGCCTCAAAGGAAGGAAGAGATCGAAAATGCGCACTGCGGGGCTGCCATATTTATTTTGTTTATCGTCTGTTTCGTTCCCTGCCGTGTCTCTGGTGTCTGGCGCATAGGACACCACAGTACTTATTTGTTAAATGAGTCAGTGAGTGAAAGGGGGCTTGGGCATGCCAGCCGAGAGCAGGAAGTTGGTAACAGACATGGGTCACGCAGCAGAGCTGCACCCCGCGGTGTGCTGGCAAAGGCGTAGTCCCCCATGAGCGCTGGTTGATATTTTCATTTACCTTACAAAGGAAGACAAAAATGAAATAACAAAAACGTACCAGAATTTCATTTGTTTGTCAATGATATGAGCAGATTATTTCCTGATTGGATGGGAGTTTCTGAAAACTGGAAGAATGTCATTTTCCATTTTTTTTGTGCTATTTACAATGGTACACTTTAAAGGTTACTCGGCATTATTAGCATTTTCTCCATCACTTCTGTGGTGTAAATATTTCCACCACGAATGACTTTTCAGCTACCGACGATGTTGGGAAGGGATGCGCAGTAGCAAACCGTTCTGTACAGATACAACAGAGGTATGTAACCTCAAGACCGTAGATGGATAATAAAGATAGTAAATTAATTAGGAAGTGATGAATTTTGAGTATTTTTACCTTTGTTTTTAACGTAATTATTGAATTATAAATTTATATAATTAATTTTAAAATGTCTGTTTTTAACATTTGGCTCACAAAATTTCTGAAAATTTAACAGTAGCTCTCACTACTCAGCTTTCTAACACATAACGGGGTGCATCCCGCAGGCAGACCCAGCCCTGCTCTGGGATCACAGGAGATTCAGCTGCACGGCCTCACCCAGGGCCATGCAATCAGAAAAGCTAGAAAGCGGCTCTATCAACGTTTGCACAACATGTAACTTTTGTTATTTAAGAAAAGATTTCTTTTGAATTACATTTTGGGCCCCCTAATCTCTCTGGATTTAGGTTTTCTAACTGCCGTGCTCCAGCCCCACTCCAGGCCTCAGTTCCCTGCAGGGAAGAGTGTGCCAGGGTGTTCTCTGGAGGGACCAGCTGCCTTTTGAAGGGCTTGAGAAAGATGTAGCCAGCATGGTGCTTTTTACAGAGTATAGCACATATCGTAGAAAACTGTGGCCTGAAACCTCTTGCCCCATCCCCCACTCCAGCCAGCCCTTAGAATCTATAGTTTGTGCATCTTATGATCAAGGGCAGAATGGGGTAACCAAGTGTCCCACTCTAGATTCTCCCCTGGCTCTGCCACATGTAGCTTAACATCTCTGAGCCTCAGCTTCCTCAGCTATCACAGAAAGAGAACTCTGTCTCCTAAAACCATCATGAAGATGAATAACCTATGGGAAAAGCCCACCCCCTGGCAGCGGTCACTGAGTTTTGGCTTTTGATGACTGACATCTGTTAGGCCACCTGGAGGGAGACCAAGTGTTCTTAGAGAACAGGGGATGTGGTCTTGTTCAGATGGTTCGAGGTCTGAGGGGCAAGGAAGTGGGCACAGAGAACAGGGAGGAGTACAACAGGGGCCTGGCTACAAATGTGTCTTAAGCAGGTGAGTCCTTAAAGTAAGCTGGTGTCCAGCTGGTGGCCCAGGCTCCATGTGTGGTCATCCATGTCCTTTCATCAGGAGGCAGGCCACGCCTAGAGTTCATTACCCCTGACCACGCTACAGGGCGGTGACTCGCCCTGCAAGTTATGTGAGTGTTTTTATTCCAGTAAGGATGACATACAAAAGGAAGGAAGTGAAAGCTGGTGATAACTTACTGAGGCCACGTTAGCCCCGTGGGTAACAGGGCCTAACACGAGGTTACCACGCTCCATGGTTCTGCCTTCTCGTTTTTCTGTGGCTCTTGCTGTATTAATCTCTTTTTGTGTGTTTGTCAAAGGGTAGCCCCGAAGCCCCCAAATGGGACATAAATAGAACTGATGTATGAAAAGGTACTATATTCTCAACACAGGGACTGTAAGGCCCTTAGTCTTAAACTGACAGATGAGTAGGAAATTATTTCTTGCTAAAGAATAATGAAGACCATAAATTGCTGTGGTGTGAATGATTCACTAGAAGGTAAGCACCTCCAGCTAAAAAGTCGCCACCACTTCAAGCCTTGAGGACTCGCTTTGTGACTTTGTTCGTATACTTCAAGCTCCCCTCATCCCCTCCAGCCCATTCCATCCTTATAACCCTTGCCCCTCCTCTTCCCCAACCTCTGGAAAAAGGTGCACGTTGAGAGCGGCTTTCTCAGTCTCAAAGTTCCTCACTCTTAGCAAAGAGTTTCAGAGCACAAAGCTGTCCGGCCAGGTAATAAGCATGTACAACAACCTCTTGCTGAGAAAGGGTAAAGGCCCTGGGGTACATTTTCTGCCCAGATGCCAGACCTTTCCTTACCTCATTATGACCCAAGTGGGTCCATCTCTCAACCCCTCTCTCTCCTCTGTGACTCCTCCCTGACCCGTGAACCTAAACCTAAACAGATAGCAAGATGCCAGCATGGGCATGACCGAACGAGTATCTTCTTTAATTTTCTACTTCTAACAGCACCTTCAAAAGAACCACGATTCAGCCCACATAAGCACAGCCTGACACGCAGCAAAGAAACACACAGAATTATCTGCAGAAATAGAGGCCCAGAAGGAATTTAACACTCAGCCTTATTTATTCCAAATATGAAGGTGACCCTATAAAACTGAGGAAAGTGTTTCAGCTAACACTTTGGTGAAGCACTAGTAAAACTAGCAAATCGCTAGCTGTGGAGAAGGTGCCAAACATACCTGTGGCCATCTTATGAGATGATGTCTTTTAAAGGACATGATAATCCCAACCTAAGACCCACATCAGCTGTGTAGATAGTTCTTGGTAGACAGTCCATTTGGAGAGACCCCTCCCCTCCCCTCAAAAGAGGAAGCAGCTCTAGGCCCTGGGCTTGCTGTCCCACTCTGGCCCCTGGGGAGCTATTTTCACACTGTCAGGCTCTAGGACAAAATTTTCTTCTTTAAGTCAAACTGCAAAAAGAGAATTTGAGGTTTCAGGTAAGAATGAATTTCTTTACATTGTCCTATTAACCTCTGGCACAAATCTCTAAGGGAAAACTGGCATTTTTCTAGACAGTTTTTAAAAGGAAGAGATTTCAACCCACAGACGTGGAAGTCAGTTCTCCCAATATAAGGCCGACAATATAAGGCTGAGGAGAGAAACCAAGAGTGGACAAGGGACGTGGGAGGAAGAGCCCACCTTCCAAACAGCTACACTCGGCCCCATACATCGATCATCTTCTATCCCCAAGAGCCAGAGAACAGTTTTCCATTTGTATTTGTCAAACTCAGCTCATTCCCTTGAAGCCAAGAAAAGAGATTTAAACTACTAGTGTCGGCCATTCTGTGTAACTAAACTAGTCATTTGGTATCTTGAGAGCATCTGAGAACAGTAATTACGGAGGCAAGGAGAGAGGGTCATTTCTTCGGCTCTGCCCTCACCTTTCAAAGGGGGCGATTTTAGCCCCGGAAGAGCAGTTACAGACAGCAGGTTCCCTCCCCAAGTTCCATGACGTGCAGGAGTCAGCGAGAGGCTACAGTTAGGAGGGGACTAACAATTTGGGCTCCATATTTTACAGATGAAACGTGAACCTGGGGGAGCTAAAGGACTCTCCCAAGATCACATAGTAAGTTAATTCCTTAATCTACGACTTTTGGGGACAAAGTAGTTTAGAGCACTCGATCATGGATATACTCTAAATTTTGTTTTTGTTTTAAAATAGCACAAGATGGTTTATTTTAAACCGGTAAGGCCTCGCTTTGTTTTAAGCCACTTCAATTATCAGAGGACAGCATGCGTTCCCGTGAACTCCATGGAAAATTTACAGCCTAAACGTGAGCAGATTACGTTCCACAGCATCTGCCATAAAGTCAGGCTTCCCAATGCGGCCACACACGGATTAAAGTAAAAGCTCGCTAAGCATAAAGAAAGGACAATTATTTGGAGAAGAGAAAAGCAGCTTGGGAAACGGCTAGTTCCTGGGACGTGGGAGAGCCCGGGGGTGTGCGCCCGCCCACCCAGTGGGTCACAGCTTCCTTAACTCAAGCGTGGATCCAGCTCAACAGTCCCTTTAAAGTCAGAACTGCTTTTCTTTTACAAAGCTTTACCCTTTGGAGGGAGTCAGGTGCCTCATGAATCCGTAAGACAGGGTCTGCTAACATAACAACCTCTGTACTAGACTTAAAGTCTTTTATAGATCCTCATCTGGAAAGGCAACCCCCAGTACCCACCTGCACAGGGAATGAAAACTCAAGCGCAGAGGGTTTAATTAATTTGTTCACAGTTGCATAGCACATCAGTAAGAGAAGTGATTCTAGGTTCTTGGACTGGGAGACAGGAATAGATGAAGGACTCAGGCTGATCTACCTGGGTAATGTTGTTCCTACAATCCTTACGGTTCCCCAACTTGTCTCCTGTCCAGCCAGGAATAGATTAAGGTTTCTCAGCCTCAGCACTATTCACATTTTGAGCTGGATAAGCCTTCATCGTGGGGGCTATCCTGTGCATTGTCAATATTTAGCAGCATCATCCTTGGTCTCTACCCATTGGATGCTAACGGCATCCCTTGTTGTGACAACCAAAAATACTTCTAGACATTGCCAAATATTGCGCCCCCACCGGGGGGTGGGTGACAAAATTACTCCAGTTGAGAACCACTGGAATAAATGGATAGCAAGTTTCAAAGAGTGCAGTCCCCATACTGTCCTCCCAAACATGCCCTGCCCCCTAGGAAAGAGCTGGGCCGCTCAGCGAGTTTTCTGCAGGAGTCAGATTTGGGGGAAGCTGAGGCCAGACCTAGAGGCCTAATTCTGGGGAAAGTAGCTTCAGACCAGTACCCTCTCCAACATGGCCCCGCAGCCCGGGATACTAACATCTGCTGCGTGCAAGAGGGTTCAGGAAAATTGGGGAGTCTGTGGAGCTCCCAACCTGAGAAGCCAGAGGACCTCATCCAGGGTGGGGTGACAGGACGCCTAAGTAGAAGGCACTTGAATTAGGGGCACACAGTAGTCACATCACTCTATAAAAAGATGGTTTTCTATAAGAGCCCCTTGGAGAGATGGGCCATGACCAGCAGTGCTGGGAAATTTTCACTGGTCTCAGCGGAGAAGTTACAAATAGAAGCTAATCTTAATTAAACACCTACTGCGTGCTAAGTACTCTAAGCAGTTTATGCAACTCCAACCTGAGGTTATCGCCCATTGTGAAGACAAGGAAACTGAGGCAATGGTTAAAAAAGTTGCTTGGGGCCCAGGGCTCATCCTACATGTGGGTGGAAGGGTGCACCCGAGCTCTCCTTCAGGAGGGAGCAGCCTCACGACACTGCCCATGAGAACCTGGCGCCAGCTCGAAAAACCCACTGAGGCAGGGGAAAAGATGGCATGGCTTGAGGCAGGCAGCAGTCTTTGCTAAACAGCCACGTGCCAAGCTGCCAGCAGCTCAGCCCCATGCCTGAGTGGGTGCTGGGGGCCTTCCAGCCTGTGGGGTGGGAACGGCCGACGCCAGCTGGAACAGAACTTGAGAACACATTAGCAGAGTCTCACTTCCCAGGAGAGCGCGACTTCGCCACACTGAGCAGACTTCTTTGGCAGCAAGTAGTACTCGCAAGAGTCCCCGTGTCACTTAGAGAAGCCATTTGTTTCCCAACAGCAACCAGGAAGGCGGCAGCTGTCCTGCGGCAGGAGTTCCTGGCACTGCCTGGACCTCTGGTCGGGGAGGCCTCTGCCAGGGACCACGCAGGCCCGCCAGCCCTGACGCTCAGGGGGAAGGCTCCTCAGCCCAGAGCCCAGGAGTAGCGTGCCCATCAGCATCCTCAGGAAGTACCGAAGGCTTTGCAGTCAGCCAGTCAGACTCTCAGGAGTCAGGAGCTGCTACAAAGGGGCAAATCGAAAAAGTGAAGCACTTGGCTTTGGGTGGCCATTGCTGGGAAGCAGGACAGGCCCTCTGAGCTCCCAAACTAATCAGCAATCCTTGCTTAGACTGGTCTCGGGCCACAGCAAGTAGGCGGCAGGGTCTTGCCATCTGCTCAGGACCTGCCATAACACTGATGTGGAACCAGGTTGCTATACCCCTCAGACAGAACAGGACTTAATTGCTTTTCTAAACCCCATACCTAGGAATCTGAAGAAACACCTGAAATAAGCCTGATACAACCCCCAAAGCACAGGTTTTCCCCAGGGGGAATATTCACCTTTCTTTCTGACAGTTGACCTCAGACCCCAGCAAGGGCAGGGATTAGAATGCCCTCCAACAGGCCAGAAGGATCAGTGTGCGGTTAAAAGATAAGCATGTGTGATCTATTCAGTGATGAAAGCCAGAGAGGAGCACACATTTGTCTCTCCCTGCAGAGAGCATCTTACTTGGAGAAATGGAGTTCCTTGTGTCACCTCCCTGCAGACACTGCCTTGAGGAGTCTTGTCCACATTGCTGGAAATGGCTGTCCTTTCCCACCTGCTGGGACACTGCTCACAATGACAAAGGCAGAACAGGAACAGGAATCTGTCTAAGTCATACTACTCACAGGATAATGAGCAGCCTGAAGCAACTTCCCCAGCTCCAGGAACTAAGCAGAGAGCTTGAAAAGGCTTGAAATACAGCCAAAGAGCCAAGCGAGCTCAGGGTCAGGCCTGGGAGAACCAAGAACTGTCTAGCCTCTCAAACTAGGCAGTTTGTCTTTCTGACCAGCTGGGCCCAGTTACTATCGGAAATCTCCAGCAATAGCTAGTCTGCATTTTCCCTCTGGGACAGAAAAAAGGATCAGAGAAGATTTCCAACTGGCCCTCTAGAACTCAGCAGTGGCCAGCTGGCCAGACTCTGGTTCTTGGCATCCACTGATTTCTAGAATGTTTGCTCATTAGCCGGTAGACTCCGTTCTTAGTGTCCAGCTGGTGGGAATCTCTCCAAAACCAAACTTCCCTCCTCAACTCTTTCTGCAGTCAGGTACCTTCCTTCTCCCAAGCCCATCCTCTCCAGTTCTCCTCTGAGGGGTTCTTATTAGAGGCCCAATGACTGAGCAAAGGGGGGGAAAAAGAAGTTTAAAAATAAGTTCAGATAAGAGCAATAAAGCCTCCTTTTAGCCTTTGCTATTAAAACCGATTTGAAATAGGGGAGCCAGATTTTCCAGGTGAGAATTACAGTGTTTGTGGATTAGGGAAACAACCAAATCTCCTTTATTTTTCTTCTGTAAGGACTAAATTGATATTTACGTGCATAAGCCAAGAGCAAAAAGGGGAAGCCAGCTCTATCAACAGCTATTTAAACATCCAAAGGTGATAGATTTATCGGAGTCTAAAATGGAAGAAAGAGAATTCAGAATATGTTATGTCAGAGGTAGGTTCTATATTGTCCTGAACAGAGTTTTGTACTGTTAAAAAGTCATGATCTTTGCTGGTGGGGAGACTTGGTCATGCCATAGAACATGGTATCAAGCAGGTGATACGTGAGCTGGTACTTCCAGGGGCAGGTCATGAGCTCCCAATACAGGCTGGAAAATAAGGTCAGAACAAGCTCAGAAGCCACGACTACCTGAAAGTAGCCTGGAGCAGTGGTTGCCTACAGAGGCTGACACATCTCCTAGAGGCCTCAGCATGGTGAGCACTGAGCACTGATTTGGAAACAAAAGGCTCCAAATTCCTACACAGTTGCTTGTTGGATCCCCTCAGCTCTCAGCCAAACGTACACATGTTCAACAAGGTCCCAGCCCAGCAATGAGCCAGATGCCTCCTCATGTATTCCTGGAGGGCAGAAGAAATAAATGCTGGATAAGAAATAACGCTGAGGACCAGATTTATAAAAGGAAGAAGAACAATCTGTCTTGCAGGAGAAAATAGCTGCCTCATGCCCATGTTAAGTGGAGACCCACAGGACCCCATTGTGAATGCAGATTTGTGTACATGGGGGCTGCCAGCATTTATACCCTCTGCTTTGAGACTCAGAAGCTCTGTCCCCCCACTTTGGCAACTTGGCATGGCCAGTGGCCAAAGGTCTTCTTAGGAGCCAGTACGGCTATGGATAAGATGGAGCATCCTTGAGTTTTAAAAGCATTAAAAGCAAGAAGGCTGGAATAGATTGAACCTCTGAAGGTCACCCGGTGACACTGAACAAGGACCAGATGCTTCCATCAGATGCAGGGCAGCTGGAGAAGAGGACAGGCTCTCAGAACCCCAGGAACCAAGAAGGCCCCTGGAGAGGCAGGGAGTCCAGCATCTGGGACCCTTCATCCTACAAGCTACACGTGTGTTGGATGCCAGGAACAGAAGCATGCACGTGGGCAAACCGGCCTCTGAAGTCCTGAAACCATCTCTTAACTATAAAATGACAGTAAAGTCTCACAGGCCAAAGGGGCCCGCACAGATATGCAGAGTTGCTGAGAATAGAAATGATAGGTTCCTAGGGCAGGTATTCAGGGCAAGATGCTAAGGTTTATGTCTCTGAGCTGCTCATCACTGGCGAACTACAGTAGCAAAAAGACCCATCAGCTTGAACTTCAGAACCATTAGGAACAGCTACTCAGCCCTAAGACGGGGGAAGTTGGAGAGGCCCAATGACCGAGCAAAGGATCAGCCAATATGGACCAAAGACTGCCCAAAAGTTGTTGGTAAAATCCAGAAATACAAGGACCTCCTTGCCCATAGAAGGGCTCAGTCAATAAAGTCAATAGGACAGAGGTGAAAACAGGCCAGAGAGATGAGAAGGCATTTGAGCAGAGTGGGGCCTCTGAAGTCCATCTCCATCTGCCCCATGCCATGGATACGCACTGCTACTAGGAAAATAGTTGGGATTTCTGACATTCAAAAAATGCCTTCATATTAGCACGCTGCGGGTGCCATCATGTCATGCCTTTGTCACAAAGACAAAAACTGAAGCTCAGAGTGTCCGGTGGAAAACATGAAGCATCTTCGGAAGACCTGCTCAGCCCGCCTGCTCTGCAAAGAAACTGGTGCCAAGAGCTCTTCTGAGACGAGAGTGCTTGACTGGCATGTGCTGGATGGTCCAGGAGGGTGCACTTTCTAAGCTGGATAAAAACTCAATTCAAGAGTCCCAGGGTCCTTCCTGGTACACGAAGGTATAAACATTAAGAACGATTCTTGTGAAATTCCTAAGGAAATGCACAGCAGGCTGATTCGGCTTCCACCGTTGACAGGAAGCAGGAGACAGGTATAGTCAGGGAAAAATGACAGTTTGGGAATTAGTGTGATGACAATTAGCCAAGTTCTGCTCTGATTCTCTTTACAAAGAAAACTTCCCTTCTCTTTGCTCTTGGATGCCATGTTAGAAGAGAGACATTTCCATGGCAACCACATACACATTTAGTGATGTGTCACTAAATTTGTGTGTGCACAAAGGCACATTAGGAGACTTTTTGAATGTGGCAAGAGAAATAGATTTTCATAATTAAATGTTGCCCTCAAGTAGAGTTTACCATTTGCTGAAAGCTGGGGCTGCAGCAGGGGATGCTAACTCTGCCTCATCAGAATCGTGGCTCGACCCAAAAATCTCAGCCAACTTTAGATGAGGGCTGTCTCTTTGGGAGGCTGCTGTCCAGAAAGGGGCATAGACAGATGGGGGCATAGCGGGGGGCCAAGATGGCCTTGGCAGAGCCAGGGAAAACAGATCCATCTCTCGTTTGACCAGAGGCCAGGGAGAAAGAAAGCTACACGCATAAGAATCAGACATGACTCTCATCTTTCCCCAGGTTCTTAGCATCTCATGACCCCAAGACAATAATCTATTCTAACAAAAAGGACGTAGGAAAAGATTAGCACCAATATCAGATAGCTCCCCCAAGAAGAGGAACACAATAAATAGGATGCTGAATCTAGAGCCAGAAGTCCCAGGTGTGTGTCCTAGTTCTGTCGCTTCCTAATCACGGAACTTTGAAAGCTTCTCTTTTTCTAAGCCTCAATCTGTAAACTGGGAATATGCTTCCTGATTACCAGATGCTCCAGGAGGCAGTGAATGTAGAAACCGCACTATTAAACTATAACGTTGTTAAACTATGACAGAGTAATTAGGTAGATGAGCCGGAGGGAGAGAGACAAAGGGTTAACGAGGCCCCAAGACCCGCTCAGTAGAAAATGCACACAACAGGATATCGTAATTAAACATATAACTAAACTAAACAGACAGGTAAGTTACCTGGTGGCACCTGGTGCCTTCCTCACCGCCCCTACCCCATCCTGCACTCCCCCGCAGTCAGTTAACTGATGACCATTATATGACCTTATCCGGGGGCTGCTCAACTGGTATGGGCAAAATTAGCTAGCTGAGCATGCACCTACCCTCCTGATAACCGAGACCTTTCTTTCTTTGTGTCCTGTTCTACCTCCTTCACTGTACACCTCCTTTCTATCTGAGGGAGGCATGGGGCCACTTGGAATTGGGTTATTGGGAGTCTATATAATTGTGGCCTCATGCAACAGTACATTTTTTAGAGAGCCGAAATCTATAAACATCAACAGCAACCTCTGCCTGTGGCGGCATTGGCTCTCTTTCGACTGTTTGGACTGGTCATTCAAAGGGGAACTTGGAACACAGTAAGATGAGAAATATATGCCAACACCAGGAGCGGGGACCTCCATTCCGCTGTAGGAAGCCAAGTCATGGTTGGACATCAAACTTATCAAACTTGCAAGGAGGGCCCCACCCAGTGGGGTGTACACCAGGAGGAACACCCTCTGGGCAGTTCTTTGAGGAGGAGGGATGCCTCTCCTTGGGACACACGAGGATTTCAACAGGGACGCCTTTGAAATACCGTGTCATTTCCTTCTCCTTGTGATTCCCTTCCAGATGGGAAACCAGATGTGAATTTCCTGGGACTTGCCGCTGGGATGCATCTTCAATAACTGGGATAGGTTGGTCCCCAAACTCCTAGAAAGAAGAGGCTCATTTTCTTCTGTAATATATGGTGGTTTCGATATACCCTAAAGGGCAAGACAACTTGGCCTCTCAATGGATCCCTAGATTGTCACACTGGTCTACAATCAGATCTCTTTTATAGAAATCAAGGAAAGTGGTCAGAGGTCCCCTATGTGTAGGTTTTTATGTTTCTTAACAAAATCCCAGTGTTTTAAAGAATTGTAAGATTAAGATATCACCTTGGCTCTTCCTACTGACCCTCGGCCAACTCCTCTTCCTCCCCGTATCCCCTTGAAAAGGGAAAGGAAACCCCAGAGTCCCTTATTTCCCCTATCCCTGCCTCGCCCAAGGACTATAATTCGCTACCACTATAGCCTAGGTCCCCATCTGGTCCCTCGGCCCCCAGTGGCCCTCTGCCCGTGTTATATCCCCTCCAGGTGGTGGCAGGACCACTGGAGTCACCAGGAAAGTCCAAATGCCCTTTTTTATGAGCAACCTACAGAAGACTCAAAAGAACTTGGGGGATTTTTCCATGGACTCCAACACTTATATCTCGGGGTTCAATAAACTAGTCCCGACTTTTGACCTATCCTGGAAAGACCTAATGGTCATTCTCAACCAGACTATCACTGAGACAGATGGGGTAAAATTAGGAATGCAGCAGTAGAATTTGGAGACAGGATGCATATAACCAATGCCAACTACCCAGTAGGTAACATAGCCATTCCCCTAGCTGACTCCAATTGGGACTATAACACCCCTCAGGGGAAATGGGCCCTGATCACCTTATTGTTTGCCTAACTGCTGGAATAAGGAGATGCTGGTCCAAGCAGGTTAACCACCAGTGAGCAATAATAAATCAGGAAGGTGACAAAAATCCCTCTGCTTTCTTTGTGAGACTAAGGGATGCTCTAATCAGACACACCAACCAAGAGTCAGAGGCTGGCCACTTAGTTTTACATAGCCAATTCATTACCTAGGCAGCACATCAGGCAAACATTAGGAGAAAACTTCAGAAATTAGCCTTAGGCCCAGACACCCCAATCACTAAGCCACTAAAGGTAGCAAACTCCGTCTGCTACAATAGAGACTAGGAAGAAGAGGAAAAAGAAGGAAAAATGTAAAAGCCTCAGGCAGGACCAGCTCCTAGTGGCCTTGTGGCCGCAACCACCACCTCAGGGTTGCCCTGTAGAAAATAAGGCAACTAAGGGAGCCTGCCACCACTGCCAGGAGGAAGGGCACTAGAAAAACAAAAGCCCGCTCCTCAGACCCTCTAAGATGGCCCGCCCTAGGTGGCATCAGAAGGGGGACTGCCTGCGGGTCAAAGGACTGGAGGGTCAGAATCCCTCCCAGCAATGGCCACCACCATTTGAGGAGGCCCGGGGTCCCAGGAAGCTCCCTCATCCATAGTCAGCATCACACCAGCAGATCCCAGGGCGATCCTTGATGTGACAGGTATGACTATTAATTTTCTCATTGACGTGGGAGCTGCCTACTGTCTTGACTTCCTTCACAAGAAAGTTTTCCTCTAATTCCTGGTTAGTGATGAGGGTAAATGGCCAACCAACTCACCTAAGATTCACCCCTCTCCCCATCAAACACGACAATTAACTTGTACTGTCCTGCCTCAGGGTTTTAGAGAGAGTTCACACCAATTTGGCCAGGCTTTAGCAGAGGACCTACAGGACCTTAGCAAGACGATGCCAGGAGATATCTAAGGCCCTGGCTAGACTAAGTACCTATAGCTCTGCTAAGGCTCAGAACTAACCTGCAGTCCACTCTAAAACTTAGTGCCTTTGAAACATTTTAATTAATTAATTAATTATTTTTCTGGTGACATTGGTTAACGAAATCTGTTAAGTTTCAGCTGTACATTTTAACAGTAAGGTATATACATATTTACACTGTGTTCACAGTTAGATTTCTTTCTGTCACCACATATTTGAACCCTTTTACCCATCTACCTCCCTCCTCCCCCAACCCTCTGGTAACCACTAGTCTATTGTCCGTGTTCATGAGTCCCTCTTTGTCCTGTTCATTTGTTGCTTAGTGACATCATGTGATTTTCAACTTTTTCTGTCTGGCTTATTTCGCTTAGCATGATTATCTCGAGGTCCATCCATGTTGTCACAAATAGTAGTATTTCATCTCTTCTTATGGCTGAGTAATATTCCATTGTATATATGTACCACAGCTTCTTTATCCAATCATCTACCATAGGACACTTCAGTTGCTTGCACGTCCTGGCCAGCATGAGTAATGCTGCTATGAACACCAGTGTGCAAATATCTTTTCGGATATGAGTTTTCAAGTCTTTGGGGTGAATACCCAGTAGAGGAATTGCTGTTAGGTCAATTCTTAGTTTTTTGTGGAACCTCCATACTGTTTTCCATAGTGGCTGTACCAATTTGCAGTCCCACCAGCAGTGTATAAGGGTTCCTTTTTCTCTGCATCCTCTCTAAGACTTTGAAATATATAGAAGGCCTTTCCTGCAAACAAACCTCATCTTTGACATGGAAAACTTTGAGTTAAAACAATATGTACTCAATCTAAGGCAGGTCCAAAAGGTCCTAAATGAGTACAGAAATCAACTTTTACCAAAGTCAAACCTTACAGAGTTCCCACCTTACTTTCAATCTGGGGATAAAGTCCTGATCAAAACTTGGGGACTAGCTCCCCAGGGGCTCAACTAACTCCCTTATGGAAGGGACCCTACAGTCTTGTACCCCTACAGCTATCAAGGTTCCTGAGGTCACCAGGTGGATATATCTTTCATGGGTCAAAGCAGCTACTTCTCAAACCGAAGAGGAAAACTCCACCCTCCCTACCAACTACACCTGCGAGCCACTAGACACCCTCAAACTACTCTTCAAAAGAAACTCCAGGGCCCTTTCTACACCTCAGGATAAGTACTGTTAGCTACAGGAGTCGCTATCAGTTTTGAGATCTTATTAACTCTTATTTATTCTCTTGTGCTATCTAGAACCTCTGGTCCCCGGAAGAAGCTATTTCTGTCTCTAACACAGACAGATAATACCTGCTAGCCCTGATTAGTGCTATATTTTAGTCCTACAAGAACTGGACTAATACTTGACTCTTTATTAAATCTTTCCTTCTCTCAAGCTCAATCTCGTCTCACCAGTTTAATTCAGGACTTAATAAAACCTGTTACACTTTGACCAATAGTTCTGGGATTATTAAAACAACATAAAAAAGCTATATGAACAGGCACAATGGTTAGCTACACTGCTATAATAAGAGAAAGGCCTACAAACCACTGTCTAAAACGAGTTCCCAAACTTTACGTGGCTACTACCATTTCTTGGCCCTGCTTTTGCTCTCATCCTCCTCCTCCTCTTTGGGCCTTGTATTTTTAATCTTACAGTAAAATTTGTTTCTTCTGGCCTGGAAGCCATCAAGTTCCAGAGAGTCCTAACCTCTAGCTGCCAACCTATACCCCCTAGGGATTCTCCGGGACCCTTAGAGTCAGTTGGACAGGCTTTCCGATCACCTGGCCCTTCTCTTCTCTCCCTCTGGACAGAGAACAAGGGCAGGAACTCTGAACAACCACCGCCCCTCCTCACAGGAGGCAGTTACAGAGGATTGTCAGTGGCCCTAAACCCGAAAGATTTCAGAGTTCCCAGTCCTTGAAGGGAGAACAACAGAGTAGGTAGATATGAGCTAGAGGGAGAGGGACAATAAAGGGTTAACGAGGCCCCAAGACCGGCTCAGCAGAAGAATGTACACAACAGGATATCCTAGTTGAATGTGCATCCAAAATAGATGGACAGGCAAGGTATCAGGCGGTCCCTGGCGCCTTTCTCACGCCCCCTGCCCCGTGCTCACCCCTCCCCTCCTTGTCAGTTAACTGCAGATGACTATCATATGACCTTACTCTGGGGACACTCAACTGATATGGGCAAAATTAGTTAATTGAACACCCGCCTACCCTCAAAATCCCCCAGGGCAAGCATATGACTTCCCACCTAGGGGCACACACTGCACATGCCCGTGCTAGGAGGTTCAGAGGGAGGAGCTGGGAACTCAGACCACTGGAGGTAGGAGGGACGGAAGGAAAAACAAAGAAATCTTATGGCCCATATAAACTCAGACCCCAGTTTCCCAGTGCACTTGATTTTTATCAAGCTGCCCACTTGGGCTTTCTCTCACATGTATTTTACTTTGCTTGCTTTACTTAATAAAATCACTTCTGTTTGCTACTTTTTCTCTGCTCTTTCTTCTCAGAGCATTGGACCTCCATGCAAAGCTTTCACGGGGGAACCAAGGACCGGGACCCAGACTCACATAACGCAGCCATCTAAGCCCCGGTAACAAAGCCACTCCAGGAAAAATCAGAAGAATTTGGACAGAAAAAGCCAAGACTACCTGGTTGCCCCAAGGCAGGGGCTGCTTTGGCACCATACCCCTCAGGATTTCTTCTAGACACGAGGCTTAGCTGAGGAGCTTGTTTCCAGTCCCAGGCTGGGGCCAGGGAACAGGGTGGCTTCTGTGGCACAGAGCTCAGCCATTAGGAGAAAATTTGGGAGGGTGGCCAGGGTAAGAATGCCACTTACACATTCCTTAGATGGCAGTTTCAACAGTGACTCTGCCAAATGACCCTCCCTTTAATGGTCAGGGGCTCGGTTTCAAGAGACCACTCCCATCGTCGTGGAGGGTTCTGGCCGCAAGCCGACAAGCACATGGTGGTATCTATTTGGCCGCTGCCTGCTGTGGTCGCTGGGAAAAGACAAAATGCGTCTTCACCACTCCACAATTTCTTCCTTTCCTCGACAGCGATGAAGATTAAACTATGCCTTCTCCCACCACATGTGGCCTGATGAAGGAGCTGGCCTGCGGATCTTCAGTGAGCAGTCAGGCTAGAGATGCGCACATCTCCTTTACAGAGAGGAGGTGGAGGGACGGCTCCTCGAGGTTCTGTTGGGACAAAGAGTAAGCTACAAGGCTGAGCTCACTCGGCATCAGGTCAGCAGAGTCACACACCGTGCACAGCCTGGCTTCTGGGCTCTTGGTCAGAAGCGAAAAAGCAGACAGCTCAGAGCACACAGCTCTTCTTAGCAGCAATCCGATGGTGAGTCCCGATATTCCAAATGGGAGAAACAGACTCTCTAATCCCTGATGCCAGCAAGGAAGGACAGCTGAGGAGTCTGTGGCTAGTGAAGTCAGTCCTCTGAAGCTGGAAAGGGGTGAATGGAGAAGAAACGAAGGGCAGGAGAGGCACTGGGCTGCAAACCTTCATGAGGCTGAGAGCTGCTCACCAGCTCCATGGGCAACGAGGGTGGCAGACACAGTGGGTAAAAGGAAAAAGGAGAGTGGACACAGCTCTCTTGGTCCTCTGCCACCTGACTCTGCCTTCTCTCCAAGTCTGCTTCTTCTTGAAAACACTGGTGCTCCTGAAGGCTCTGACCCTGTGCCTTTCAGTCCAGGCTCTCCTCAAATGGCTTTGTGCTCAAGCATTCAATCCGTGGCACATCACGTGATGACTTCTAAAACTCCATTTCCTGCGCCATCACCCCAACCAGGCCCAAACACCCACATTTCCAACTACCTAGATTTCACAAGCATATCATTTTTATGATGTCTAGAATTCAACTCTTTTCCTCCTTTCCAGATTTCTTACTGTCCCCACTTCCTAATGTCCCCATCTACCCCCATTCCATACTTCACCCACACCACACCTATGACACCTCCCCAGACCCATCACAGAGTGCTCCTTGCTTTTTAGCAAACCCCTGGTACTCTCCACATTTGCCTGAAGTGTCATCTTTTTCCCTAAGCTCATATCAAATTGACATGACTCCCCAGCCCCTTGTTTACTCCTTTACTTAGGCACCTCCATGGTGTTACAACTGTGTGCACGTCCATCGCACCCCGACTAGATGTTGTGCTTGCTGAGGGCAGAAGCCTCATTTGTGCATTCTTGGCATCTAGGGCATTGCCCGGCACACGGTAAGAACAAGGTAAGTTCCCTGGAAAAGCTGAACTGGAATGAAATAGATAAGCAGCAGGTTGTTAATATTCCTCTCACTGCATATCAGTTCAACTACATTATTTCATAAAGTCTGGTTTGGACCTGTTTGACAACTAGATTTCCAACACAAATCAGCTCTGCAAATTCTGGCAGTCACATGAAGGCAGTTGCTAGAACAAAAATGATGGAGTTGGGGGGGGGGTGATTAAACAGCAGCTAGAAGGAGGTAGGACTGAGGGTTGCGTTAAGACAAAATGAGCGGAGAGAAGGTCAAGGCCAGAAAAACCCCAGACCCTCTCCAACCTGGGAGAACTGGCAGAGATGGACCCTTGCAGAAATGCCTCAGCATCTAATTAAACATTTTAGACTTCACTGCACACGGGAAGGAAACCCACATCCCCCACGGAACCCTGACAAATGAGTCATTTCCAACCAATCTATCACTACAGCATCTGGGTACCTCAGGAAGATGAAAATAAGACCAATACATAAATGAAAACCAATATATAAACAATCGTCTCCCCACATAGGCCTCCAAGAAGCCGCAGCTACAGCCATCTGCCAAACTCCATCCTCGTCACTGCTTCCTGCAGCCAGAGGCCTCTGAGTAAGCATGCTTTAATATAAGATTTAACAACAGAAGGAAATTTCTTCTCTGAAGTCTGACTCTCCATTAATGCTCCTACACCCCTTGAAGCTGGAATGAAATAAGGTTGAGGTAGAATAGACTCGTTCTATATGCCACATCAGCCAAAAGAATTTGCTAGAAATAGTTGGAACAGATTGAAGAAAGATCACAACTTGGCACTGGTTGAGAATTCAAAGGTTTCTTGCATCGAAACAGCTCTCAAAGGGACCGTCACTAAGCTGTGGGGAGGACACACACTAATCTACAGTGTATTCTCACCTCCTGCAGCTTCCGCCAGAAGTGGCCTGGATAGATTTGATCTGATCAACCCAGGACAGTGATTCTCAGGGTAAGTCACATGCAGCACCTGGCAAGGCAGAGATGATATGACACTGCTGCCATGAGTCTGAACACCTAGGAGGAGATTCAGCTCTTCCACTTCTTCAGCATGTCCTTTTTCCTGAGCATCTGTTATTTGATTTTAAGACTCAAGCGACAATGTGAAAAGGCTGCTGGTAGCTGGAAAGCGGCAGAGGCAGCCGCAGGAGGGAGGGCCATGGCCTTTTGGGAAATCTACTTCTGGACAAGCGACTATTTTCATTTCAGAAGTTTATGTCCCACCTGCTTCCCCAAAAAAGCTTTAGGTGGGACAGCAAATATTTATGCAGCTAACCAATGCTCCCCTCCCTCTATACATCTGTATGTGGTGGGAAGTGATTCAGACACATGACAATGTTACACTAAAATTTTTTTTAAAGCCAGAGATTTATCTTTGCTGTTCCTTCAGCTCATATAGCCTTCAGTGTATAACTGAGGTTCAATAGATAGTGATGTCATATTTTTTTTCTTACTGGTTTAATAAATTCATGGCTGCTTTTGATTATGTTAATAGTATATATGCTCTTAACTCTGGAAAACTCAATTTTAATTGAGTCTTTTGCCCAACTCATTTTTTTCTTACCCGATCCTGGTCTAGGTTTTAATAAATACTTAAAATTCCCAATGTCTTCTATATGTGGGTAAATGGGCAATCTAGCCAGAAAGATTTGGCCATGTGAAGACAAAACTGTCATTGATTAGTTCTAAAGCATGCCTGCACGTTAGAACCAACTGGGAAGTTTTTAAAAATTCCAACGCTTAAGCTGTACCCCAGACCAATTAAATCAGATGCTCTGGAGGAGCAACTCAGGCGTCAGTATTTACTAAGGTCCCGTGGGGTTCCAGATTCCAATAAAGGTTAGACTCTCCATTCTAAAGATTCAAGATGAGTACCTACCAAGACTATGACAATTTCTACTGTATTCCATCCCAAAATGAAAACTTCCTGTAATTATCACCCATGAGCTTTCAGGTGATGTAATAGAAAGAACATCAACCTAAGAGTCAGGAGAGGTGGTTTAAGTCAGTGCATCACCATTTAACTGCCAGAGCCTGGAGCTGGTCATGCCTTTTGCAAGGTCTTCATTCTCTCGGCTATAAAATGGAATTATAGTCCATGCTCTGCAGGCCACAGGCTGTCATGGGGGCCAGCTAAACCTTAAAGGGAAGCTAGGGCACTACTATGAATACCACACATATGAGGAGGTATTGACCTGATCCGTTTATGAGGGAATGGGCATCAGCCCAGCATAGGCCCCACTCCCCCCAAAGCAGAGCCGTGGGGATTCTCCCTGGCCAGAGAGTCAGAAACCCTTTTTCTGACATGCAAGAAGACTTCAAATTCCATGGCTGACAAAATGGAATTCTGCTCCCACTGGTGCCAAGTTTCAGAGCACTTTACTTACAGCACAGAGAATCTTATTATGCTTTAATCTAATCCAGTGCCTAATCACAGGAAATGTCTACGTTGTTTGTCTCCATCAGCCCCATCTGGACTGACGCCACTCTGGTACCATTCTTGGCTACTCAAGAATCGATAATTAGACATAGACCTCCTAGCATGATTATAGGGAGGCTAGTACACAATGCTACCTTTGAGAGACATCAGTGTAAAGTCTTTACCCGTTACACAATATTATACACCCAGGAAGCCGTGTATCTGAAACTGCTAGAAGTCTCTAGACTAAGCTTCTGTTTTTCTGTCAAAACATGAGCCTGTCTCTATAGAGGGTTTCCTTATATGCTAAAGTAGCAAAATTGATTATATTTGATACGCTGTTCTCCAAAAGGTACAGTTCTGAAAGCAAGAAACTAACGTCTTCTTTTCCCATGATTCTTATAATTAAAAACCAAGACTACGCCAGAACTCTCTAAGATATGTGACAGACATGGAGAGTGGCTTCTGAGAAAGTTGGAAATGAGGAAGATTTGCTGATTTAGGTCAAGAACACAAGTACAGGAAAACAAAAAAGGTGCTGAAATGTCTTCCTAGGAGGTCAACATTTACTTGGCAAAGTTTAGGTTTAACCTCTGAAAAGCTCATTCCAGGAGTGAAAATAGGAGAGAAGGATCCTAAATAAGAGACTTACAACTTTTTTTCAACCCCCATTATGCACTAGTGAGACAAATGCAATTAAAGGTACCCTTTCCAATAATATATTATATTTATTTCATTTTGAACTTTCCCGAATGAGGGAAAATAAGAAACCAGATCTCACAGAGGGACCTTGGAAATCCTTCAGCCATGTATGTTCAGCTTCCTTCTAATCAGTAATTCAGCAATTTGGCCACAATTAAACAGCTCTTTTTTTTTTTTTTTTTTTTAATGTAGAGATTTACAAACCAAGTTTTAAAAAGTAGTCATTAGACTTAAGGCAAGGAGCCAGAGAAAATATTAGACACGTTATGAAATCCGAAGAGGAAAGTCACACTAATGGAGGCTACTGGAACATCACAAATACCAAGAAACATTTCTTCTAACACCTAAAAGCAGATGAGCAAAAATTGCACAAATAATTTAAGATGGCATAAACCAGAAATTAGGAGCCTTTTTGAGAGCTGTTGTCTCTATTCAGGGTATGGTTTCAACACAAGATTATTCATGCATCCAATACCAATTGCCAAGAATGAATAAGAATCTTTAAATATATAAACTATACTAAAATATGTACATTAGAGTTCATGTGCTTGATTCAGGAGTCTTTAGAGACCTACTCAAAATCTGCTTATTTGTACTTTACGTATAATGCTAACAAGCTAGATTAAATGGTTTCCTAGCCAACTGCAGGTTAGAAAATAGCAAAATTGGAAAATTAGAGAAAAAAAGCAGCCAGAGGCAGGTATCCTGACAGCTAAATGCAGTCACAGCCAACGGCCTAACAGATAAGGGAAGAAAAACTGCCTAAAAGCAGACAAATCTAGAATCTCAAAAAATGTTTGTCATCTACTGTTAAAAATGAGTAGATACATGTAGGAAAATGTGAGCCATAACCAGGAGATAAATGGTCAACAGGGACAGACCCAATGATGACAAAGATGTTGAAAATAGCAAACAAAGACCTTTTGAAAAACTATTATAAATACACCTTAGAGTTTAATGGAAAATATAGAAACAATGAGTGAACAGAGAGGGAATATTGGAGGGCAAAAAGCAATTTAAAAAAGTACACATTAAGTACACTTCTAGAAGTAAAAAAATACCCGAAGTAAAAAATTCACTGGTGGGCTTACTGACAGATTGAACAATACCGAAGAAAAGTTCAACAAACTTGAAGATGGGTTAATATAAATTATCCACACCAAAGCAAAGAGAAAGAAAGACTGAAAAGAAAATAAACAGAGACTCAGTGATCTCTAGGAAAATATCAGGCAATCTAACTGATATATAACTGGAGTTATAAAAGAAAAAGAGATAGATTGTGGTAAAAAAAAATTTTAAATATGGGCAAAATCTTTCCAAACTTGATGAAAAAAAGATATCGACACAAGAAGCCCAACAAACCCAAAGAAGGATAAATGATGATATCCACACCTAGGCACAGCATAGTCAAATTACTGAAAGCTAAATATAAAGAGAAAATCTTAACGGCATCCAAAGGAAGGAGAAAAACATTATATGCAAGAGAATATACTCTAACCTCTCATCAGAAACAATGCAAGTTACAAGACAATGGGTCTTTAATGTAAAAAAGAAAAAAGTAAACTTAAAATTCTACACACAGCAAAAACACCCTTTTAAAATGAAGTCAAAATATAGAGACATTTTCAGATAAACAAAGCTGCAATTTGTTACCAGCAGACCTGCACTAGAAGAAATGTTTTTCAAGCTGAAAGGAAAATGATACTACACAGAAACTTCAGACATATAACGAGGAATGAAGAACACTATAAATGATTTACCCACTATAAATGGGTAAATAATAAGACTCTAATTTATTAATTTCTTTAAGAAAAGGGACTGTTTACAGCAAAAATAATACCAATGTATTATCAGGTTTATAACACATGTAGGAGCAAAATATATGACAAAACAGAATGAAGACTAGAAAAGGGTAAGTGCACACAGGCAGATTGTCAGACCAGATTAAAAAAATTAGAAAGAGTAAATGAAGCCCAAAATAAGAAGAAAGGAAATAGTGAAAATCAATAAAATTTAAAAATGGATATCAAAAAAAGATTAAAAGTTGGTTCTTAGAAAAGATCAGTGAAATTGATAAACTACTAAATAAACTATTTTGAAGAATGACACAGAGAAACCAATTACCAATATCAGGAATGAAAGAGAGAACACCACTATAGATCCTACAAATGGGAAATGAGAATTGTAAAAACAATGTTAATCCAATAAATTCCACAACTTGGATGAAATAATGAAAGTAAAATTGATGAAACCAACACAAGAAATAGAAATTCTGAATAGCCTTATGTCTGTTAAAGTAATCGAATTAATAATTTAAAACTACACACACACACACACACACACACACCAATCTCTAGGCCTAGGTGGCTTTAGTGGTGAATTCTATCAAACATTTAAGAGATAATATAGTGTTCCACAAACTTTTTCAGGAATAGAACACTTTTCAGTTTACTTTATGAGGCCAACATAATGCTATACCCAAAATCAAATGCTTTACAAGAAAACTATAGACCAAAATCCTTCATAAACACAGATGCAAAAATTCTTAATGAAATGTTAGAAAATCAAATGCATGTTTGGTTTAACCTTCCTTTAAAACCAATATGATTTACCATATTAACAGAATTAAAGAGGAAAATCCTATGATGATTTCCCGTATCTCCACAGATGCAGGAAAAAAAGTTTTTCACAAAATTCCATTCCATTCCTAATAAAAACTCTCAGCAAACTAGGAATAGAGGGGGCTTTCTCAACCTAATAAAAGGCATCTACCAAACCCTAACTGACCCCTAACATCATACTTAATGGTGAAAAAAAATGCTTTTCCCTTGGTGTTAAGAACAAGGCAAAGATGTCAGTTCTCACTACTCTTAATTAACATTGAACCGGAAGACCTAGCCAGAGCAACAAAGTGAAAAAAAGAAATAAAAGGCGTAACCATAGGAGAGGAAGTAAAACTGTCGTGACTCAGAGACAACGTGATTATATGCATAAAAGATCCTTAAAAATTAATAAATTAATTCAATAAAGTCACATGACACAAGTCAATATACGAAAAAAATCTATTGTATTTCTAGGTACTAGTAACAAACGATTGGAAAATAACAATTTAAAGAATACTATTTACAATAGCACAAAAATATAAAATATTGAGAGATATAGTTAATAAAAACTATTCAAGCTCTCTACATTAAAAACTGCAAAACATTGTTTAGAGAAGTTAAAGAAAATCTAAATAAATGGAAAGAGATAACACATTCATGGATCAAAGACCCAATATTGTTTAGGTATCAATTATCCCCAATTTGATTTGTAAATTAAAGGAAAATCCAATCAAAATCCCAGCAGGATTTTTTATAGAAACTGATAAGCTTTTTCTCAAATATTTGCAGAAATGCAAAGGACCTATGATAGCCAAATCCATTTTGATAAAGAAGTTCAAAGATGGAGGAATCACACAACTTGTTTTTAAGGCTTACTGTAAAGCTCCAGCATCAAGAAAGTGTAAATTGGCATAAAGATAAATCAATAGAACAGAAGAGTGCAGAAACACAACCACATATATATGGTCCATATATTTAACATGGTATCAAAGCAATCTAATGAGAAAAAGAAATTTTTCAACAAAGAGTGCTAAGCAACTGGACATCTAAATGGAAAATAAGGAGACTCAAACCCCTATCACACTGCATACAAAAATTAATTTGAAGTAGATGAGAGACCTAAATGTAAAAACTAAAATGATCAAGTGTCTAGAATTAAAAAGACACTATATTCATGACCTTGGTGTAGGCAAAGATTTTTTTTTTAAGTACACATAGAAACCAATAACCATAAAAGAAAATGTTGATACACTGAACTTCATCAAAATTTAAAACCTCTGCTCTCTGAATGACATCATTAAGAAAATGAAAAGACAAACCATAGGATGGGAGCATATACATACATACATACACATATATACATATATATCTGATAAAGAACTTATATCCAAAACATATAAAGAGTTTCTAGAATTCATTAAATGATAAACTCCCCAGTTTTAACAACAAAAAAAAAATGGCAAAAGATTTTAACAGACATATAAAAGAAAGACACAGAAATGGCAAATAAACAAATGAAAAGATATTCAATATCAATCGTTAACAGAGAAACAAAACCAAAATAAAGCATTGCTAAACATCACATAGAATGGCTAAACTTAAATAGGTGGACAATAGCAAGTGCTGATGAAGATGTAGAACCGTCACACATTTCCAGTCTAACTACTTGGAAAAAGGGTTTCCAATTTCTTATAAAGTTAAACATGTATCTACTCTATGAGCCAGCAATTCTACCCCTACATATTTACACAAAAGAAAGGAAGACATGTCTACACAAAGACTTGTACATAAAATGTTCATAATAAATTTATTCATAATAACCAAATATTGGAAACAACCAAGAAGTTCAACAACAGGTGAATGGATAAACATATTGTGATATGTTCATTCAACAGAATACATCTCGATGATAAAAAGGAATGAAGTACTGATACATGCCACGTGTATGAAAGAAGCTGTGCACAAAAAGGCATATATCATAGTACTCCATTTATTTTGGAGTTCTAGAACAAGTAAAACTAATCTCTGGTGACAAATCAAAACAGGGGTTGGGGGTGGATGATGGAGGATTGACTGGGAAGGAACAGAGGGGACTTTCTGAGGTGATGGAAATGTTCCATATCTTGATAGGGGAGTTGTTTATATGGTTATTTGTTAAAACTTAGCAAACTATATTTAAGATTTGTGCATTTCTGATATCAAACTATACTACAAGTCTACGGTAATCAAAATAGCATGGTACTGGCACAAAAACAGATACATTGATCAATGGAACAGAACAGAGAGCCCAGAAATAAATCCACATGTATACGCTCACTTAATACATGACAAAGGAGGCAAGAATATACAATGGGGGTAAAGACAGCCTCTTCAATAAAGGGTGTTGGGAAAATTGGACAGATACACACAAAAAAAAAAAAAGAAAGAAAGAAATTGGACCATTTTCTTACACCACATACAAGAATAAACTCAAAATGGATTAAAGACTTAAATCTAAGACCCGAAACCATAAAACGTCTAGAAGGAACAGTAATTTCTTTTTGGCTACATCTTCTTGGGTAAGGGAAACAAACGAAAAAATGAATAAATAGGACTAAATCAAACTGAAAAGTTTTTGTATAGCAAAGGAAACCATCAACAAAACAAAAAGACAACTGACTGATAGGGAGAAGATATTCGCTAATGATACATCTGATAAGAGGTTAACATCCAAAATATATAAAGAACTCATACAACTCAACAACAAAAAAACAAAAAATCCAATTAAAAAATGGGCAGAAGACCTGAACAGATATTTCTCTAAAGAGGAAATACAGATGGCCAATAGACATATGAAAAGATGCTCAAGGTCACTAATCATCAGAGAAATGCAAATTAAAACCACAATGAGATATTAACTGACACCTGTCAAAATGGCTATCATTGATAAATCAAAGGATGACAAGTGTTGGCGAGGATGCAGAGAAAAGGGAACCCTCACACATTGTTGGTGGGGTTGCAAATTGGTACAGTCACTATGGAAAACAGTCTGGAGATTTCTCAAAACATTAAAAATAGATATACCTTTTGACCCAGCAATTACACTTCTTTTTTTGTAAATTTGTAAAGATCTATGCACCTCAATATTCATGGCAGCGCAATTTACAATAGCCAAGATATGGAAGCAACCTAAATGCTCATCAATGGACGATTGGAAAAAGAAGTTATGGTTCACATATACAATGTAATATTACTCAGTCATTAAAAAAATGAAATCCTACCATTTGTAATGATATAGATGGACCTAGAGGTTACTATGCTGAGTGAAATAAGTCAGTCAGAGAAAGATAAATACTATATGATTTTACTTATATGCGGAATCTAGAGAACAAAAAGAACAAACTAATGAAAAACAGACTCACAGATAAGAGGACAATCCGGTGATGGACCGGGGCGGGAGGAGTGCGGGTTGGGGGACTGAGAGAATGGGGCGAAGGGTTAAAGAAGTACAAATTAGTAGTTGATGGTCACGGGGATGGGGAGCATGGCATAGGGAATGCAGTCAGCAGTAATGTAATGGTTAGGTAGAGAGCCGGAGGAGAGAAAGAGCAGATAGGGGGATTGTTTTATAAAATATATAAATGTCTAATCAATGTACTGTATACTTGAAACTAATAAAATAAAAGATTTGTGAATTTTACTAAATGTAAATTATACTTAAATAAATAGATGGTACCTGCATCACAGGGCTGTTATAAAAAAATGAGACAAGAACACAAGAGACAGAGCTTGAGAGGCCAGCAGTCTAACCTATACACCTCATCAGGCCCTACAGAACACTGCTGTATAGCACAGTGGATTTTGTGGTGACCGCCAGTCACGGCAGAGGTGGAAGGGAGAAAAACCTTCCGTTATTCAGCTGCTGAAAATGGTTGCTGGTTAGTGAAAACTGCCTAGAAGGTGCCTGTGGAGCAGCTGACTCCCAGAGCATGCCAGATAAAAGCCTAAATACTGCTTATCTCTTAAGGCAGAAAATAATCAGTATGCCGAAGTTTCTTCTGTAAAAGTTATCACTAATGGTATTGCACTAAAACAGATGGACAACTGCCCTGGTCTTTGATTAATGAAAATTCAGAGTTAAGAGACATACTCAGACTCCTTTGCAGTAAGAGCTGTTCTGACTGCAGAGTTTGGGGAGCTCTCAACCCAAACCTTAGAGAACAGCTTTCTCAGAGGAGGAAATACCTACAACTGGACCACCACACTGAGGCCACAGCCTGTCGCTATGGTCTCCGTGGCTTCTGTTCTCTTTGGGGACAGAGACACCAGGTTTGGCTCACAGTGATCTCTGCATTTAAGAGAGTCAAAACAATTCCACTTCAGCTATTAATTAGTCCCAGAGCCAAGTGGGGGTGAAGGAGAAAAGGGGAGAGACTTAGGTCCTTGAGTCCTCAGAATTCTTTGGGGAGTCTCAAATTTGTTTCTTACTATCATCTGCCATGAGAATACAGAGCTAAGAAAATCCATTGTTTCTTTTCTTCAAATCATGCAAACACTTGTGCATAAGGCCTTGGCCCCAGGGTAATGGGAAATCAAGAGCCAGGGTTTATTGTTTGAACGAGCCTGGTTTTTTCGGATTGCAGGTGCACAGAACTGGAATAATAATAATCCTTGGTTCATAGCACTCACTCCAGCTCCGTGAATTGCCCCTCTTTTAAAGAAATGTAATAAATGCCCACGAATTCACCTGAAGCAACTACTCTCCTAAACAGTGTCCATCATTCCTTCGCTAAGGTTTTCCCGACCTGGCCTAGGAAAGCAAGGCAAGGAAGGAATTTCCTGAAGCTTCCACCACCTCTCTTAGCGCAGACCTGACTTAGGATGCAGAGGCAGGCACCTTTTCCATGCAAGAGGCGGTACCGCAAAGCTGGGCGCCCACCTAGATTACCAAACAGCTCCCCTGCACGGGGCTTTCCAATCTGCAAGCCTGATTTATTTATTTTTTTCAATAAAAGAAAAGATGTAAGTCCCTTCGAGCAAAGTATGCTTGATATATATCACAATATTTATTTTTGGTGGAGTAATGGATCAGTCTTTGGGGAAAGCTAGAGAAAAGGCATTTCTTGAGCTTGGATGTAAATCAGTCACTCTGAAAACCACAGGGGAATCTATATTCTTACCCCCTTGCTAACTACGCTGTGAAATAAGCTGACTTTTCAAAGTCATTGTACTAGTTGTTTCTAGACCTAATACTAAAGCGGAGTTAGGAATGTGAGGCCTGAGAATTAATTACTCCTCGAATGCCTGCACCTAATTCCCCAAAATGAGGGTGCAACTCAAAACGAAAGTAGAGGTCCACCCAAGCTGCAGGTGCTAAGTTGTACACCTAGCGGAGACAAGTTCTAAGCTTTCCCTGCAGTACTCAGTTCTAAGGAGGAAGGATGAAATGTGTGGCTGAGCTTAGGATGTAAGGGTCTCCCAAAGGACCTGTCCAGTTATTATAGACAAGTCTTCCTATTTATCTTAAATGTATCATAAAGCAGGACAAGAGTGAAACTGAAGAACAGAAGGGGGAAAAATTATTCAACAGATTTGCAACTTAAACAGAGCTCTTCAAAGGAAAGCTATTTAAATCCGAGGTGTTCCTGATATTAATTATCCTGAACATCTTACAGGCTCAGATTCACATGCTACAAAGAACATAAAGCCTTTTAATTTCCCTACCTGTCCTTGGCACTAGAGGCAATAAATCAGATACACAGAGAAACCACACATGACTAACGTACCAGCCCATGATGGGGAGCAAAGATCATTTGCCAAGATGACTTATCCAGACATAGTCACATATCATAACCAGCAATACCCTGGAGGCTTAATGCAGCAGGCATGGAAGGCACGAGCCAGGGCACTCCCTGCCAAGTTGCAAGCACTCCAGGGCGACTCAGGCATCCCCCGGATGCCTGCTCTCCAGGCATGAAAGATTTTACTCATGGCTGCCCTCTCCCTACTCGCTTCAAGTTAGACTTGCACTTGGAAAGTTACTGCAACTTTTAAAAGGCTTCTTAGGTCACGGAGCTGCTAAACCCCGAAACCTTGCTGTGGCCCCCTACTCTGAGACTCTGAATTCCAGGTACCCTTAGGAGCAGGCCTAGCCTCTACCACTAGCATCCTTAACTGCTAGTTTATAGATCTTTACTGTAGCCGTTCCTTCAACTATCTGAGCTCCAACCAGGTGTCAGACCCTAGTCTAGGAGCTTGAGCAGATCCATAAACAAAACAGTAAACAGGTGAGGGCATGACGAGAGTCCCCTAAATGCAAGTTTCCTTTGACCCTGACTTCATGGAAACAGAGCTGGGAAAAGCCCAGTTGCTAAGGAGTCCCTGAGCAGACTAGCCTCCTTAGAGGCCAGGTCTGAAAGCAGGAGTGTATGTGACCAGCCTATTCTCCCCTCCCTCGTCCCTTTTTACAGAAAGAAAAATGAGGTCCAGGAGAGAGAGGAGGAAGCTTACCCAATGTCAGAGTTGACAGTTGATCTCAACTGTCAAACCCATGTTCTCTGGGTCTACGCTTTCCACCACATTTCCTCCTCTAAGTTTCCAAAATTGCAGAGTGAGGAGAAATAGTTGGTTCCAGTGACAGAGTGTTTCCTGTTGCATGGACACCCAGAACATGCAGCTCCAACCCATCTTATCAGCAGAGATCTCGTGCCCATGTCCGTCTCTCAAACTAGAATGTGTATAAATATACTTCGTTGATCTAGAGCCTAGGTGTCCAGTCTTCACTCTCATCTAATACCCTCTCTGATTCTCTCTTGATGTTTACTTTCACTTTAAAAACCTCATCTTATAAGAACAGAGCCCTTTTTATCTGATGCTAGCTAGCTCTCCCTCTGCTCCTGGGGTCTAATCAATCCATGTCTGGGAATAAACAAGCCAGAGAGGAAAGCAACAGCCCCTTTTATGAAAACAGGCTCCTTTCTAAAATGATCTACCCCTGGGCATGGCACAGATAGAAATTTAAATGAGAGGAAAATAAAGACGTTCTCCAGCAATGGTTATATGCATCCTACGTCAGGTGGGGCACCAGGGAAGGTAACTCGGAGTTAACAGCTAAACCAAAAACTCTGCCTCACATTATTCAGATTGTCTGGGAGGGTGGTGGTGGGGTCGTCCAAACTCAAGATGCCTGAAGGGACAAAACATAATAGAGTATATAATCCAGCCCCTTCCATTCGGAGGAGCTTAAGGTCTTCAAGATAGTAAGAGGGTTTGTTGAACATCAACTTCAGGTATATGCAAGCAGGCCTCCAGCTACTACTGGGGCACACAGAGATGCCAGATAGAGCCAGACATCTGGCAACGAACACTGTCATCTGTCCATCATGTTATTTTACACCCACCTGCAAAGCCGAGTCTCCACACCTCCCACAACCCTCAAGCTGCTGCAGCAAGTCATACCCACAGCCTCTGTCGGCAAGGGAAGCTATCTTTGTACAAAGGAGCAGAACCAAGTCCCCACTAGGCAGGCCACCAGGACTCCCAACCCCAGGCTTTCTGAAATAGGTCACATATCAAGACACAAATGCAGAAAGCACCTCTTCTAAAGAGGACAGTAGTTATTTCTTAATCTTTCGGGGATCCTTCTGAAAAATCTATGGCAGCTCTGGACACTCCATGAAAAACTGCGTCCATGCAGTTTTTATGTAATAAGTAACTGGGGGTTACTGCTCTCTGGGAAGTCCTGAAAGGGTAGAAAGAGTAGAAAGGTGGCTCTGAGCAAGGGTGCTGTGGGTGGTTCAGGTGAGTATTCAACAAATTTCTTAACCAAAATGATGCCCCTTTCTTAGCTACTTCAAGTTCCAGCCTTTAATTAACCTTTGAGATTTTGACAAGAATTTGGAAATTGAGAGCATGCACATACACACCAAACAAGGACTCATCTTTGTGGCGTCCTGTCTTGATGTCACAAAATGTCCAGTGATTGCTAGTTAAGATAGAGTCTCCAAACAGGGCTTACTTAGCTTAGAAGTGCTGAATAACAGCAGAGATAAGAAGTGGGGGAGAGGTGGGCATTGGGAGGGAAGACAGTCCCAACAAGGAGAGAGGTAAGCGGTAAGCTAAGCTCTCCACTGGCTCTGAGTAGGTCTTGGCAGGGCAGGTCCTGACCCTCACTGCCTGCTCCCCCTGGAAATCATGGAAAACCTCCTGGTTCCCTTGCAGCAAACCAAAAGTTGAGACAGAAGCAGCCCTTTACTCCTGGGTTCAGGTGAGAGGGGAGCATTTTCTTCCTTCTAGGGAGGAGACCCTGGCCCACTGCTTGCCCACAGCCCCCTCGTGGCTTGGGGGTGTCATTGCAGCCCCTCTGCATTACTGGGCAAAAACCTAAGGCAGGCAGGTCTAACAATTGCAGAACAGAATATTTAGGTACCAGCAGCGGCTTGGCAACAGTTCTCAAGCCATGGTGAGGCTATGGTTGCTTTTGGTTTCTTAAACTAAGATCCTGGCTCAGAGTGATCCTTCTAAACCCCTCCTTGATACAATCCTACAGGGAACAAGTCCAAGACCTGCTTCATTAAGCCAATAGCCTCAGCTTCTCTAACATTACCACCGCCTGATTGATTTCTTCCTGCATCACATGCAATTATGTACAACTGTTCCAAAGCTCAATAGAAACGGCAAGAATGCACAACATCCTCTGGTCTGTAGGTTGCTGGTTAGATTATAAGAGACTTGCAGGACACCAAATCCCCACCACTCCAATCCTGAAATTTTCAGGTAGCAGATCCTACAGAAGTTTGGGGGAAGTCAGGACTTAAGGCCCTTGGCTGTGTGCAAGCAGAGCACAAAACTCTTACTAGCGAGTCCACAAAGGGAAAGAGTGGAGCCAACCTGGGCTGAGGACTAGACTGGAAAGTTGGTCCAGTGGTTCAGCTACCATCTGTCAGGGGGTGGGGATCATTAACGGAACAAAGAGGTGGGAAAGCAAGCAGGGAGAAGTAAAGGTGGGCAATATGGGAGGAGAAAGGAGGGTGCGGAGTTGCCTGGAGGACCTAGAGCAGATAGACCAGGGACCGGGGGCGACGCGGGTGGAGGGGAGGAGAGTTCTTACCTCCTTGATTTTCTCCCGCTGGGTTCGAACGAGGCTCTGGGGCTCCTCGCTCTTATAGGCTCTAGTCCCCAGGACCGGGTGACGGAGGCGGCTCCGGAACGCGTTAAAGTCAAAGCTAAAGCGGATGCTCTCCTCTTGGGGTCTGAAGACCGCGACGCTGCTGCTCCGGGCTGCCGTGGCCTCCTCCCGCGGCCCGGTGGGGTGGGTGCGCCGCAGCCACTCTTTCCTGCGACGGGTACTAGCTTGACTGCTGGGGTCGTCCTCCCCCGGGGCTGGAGCAGCGGGGGCCGGGTTCGGGGGCGACTCCTGTTTGCGGACCAGGGGATGGCCGGCGACTTCAGCCACTACCTCCAGGCCGGGCTGCTGGGTCCGGGGGGCTAGGAATAGGCGCTTGAGGCGAGAGGAGTTGGGCAGCAGGAAGAGGGCCCCGAAGCACAGGGTGATGAGGCCCGAGAGGAAGAGAAGGAAGAGGAACTTCTGCGGCAGCCGCAGCCCCCACGGGGAGGCCGGGACGAAACCAGGCACTTTCCTCATGAGCATCGTGGCCTGGCACGGGGCTGGGGACAGTCAGCTCCGGCCGGGCCCCGGAGGCCCTCGGAGTCCAGGCACTTATCAGCACGGGTCTCAGCGAAGGGAGGTCGTCGTGGGGGGCGCCGCCCGGGATGGGGGTTCCTGAGAGTTTCGCCGCTTCGGGGAATACCCCTGAAGGAAGTTCAGAGAGTTTGGAGCGAGTCCTTCTGTGCCTGCCGGGGCACGGCGGCCTCGGCGGGGCCCGGGCGAGCCGGGCTGCACGGCTCGGAGCCCGGGCCCGCAAGGGCCAGCCACGCGCCGCAGCCTTCCCCCCGGCGGCCGCGCAGCCTTCGTCTCAGCGGCCGGAGTCCGCGGGGCCCGCGCCTTCCCGCGCTGCGGCCGCCGCCAGGACCGTCACATGCCGTCCGCGGCGCCGGGGCTGTCGGCGCGGAAGGGCGCCCGCAGGCCTCGTCCCCGCGCCGAGCCGCCCTCAGCCCTTGGGCCCAAAGTTTCCGCCTAAGAAGCAGTTTCCAGAGGGGTCCGGCTCGGAGGTCGAGGTGGTGGCGGGGCTGGAATGTCAGCCGCACTCCGAGAGCGCGCCGACCCTGCGGGGTCGCGACAGCGCCCGGGCTCAGCTATCAGGACACGTCCACAACTTTGCCCCCACGCGGAGTGGGCACCGGGCAGAGGGAGCAGGCACTTCAGAGCCTGCGGCGACAGGGGGCTAACCCGGTCCCCCGCGAGCGGAGGGCTGCCCGAACCCCGGTCCGGAGTCGGGCGCAGTCCGCGACCAGCCGCGGCGGGGTGGCTGCAGCTGCGCCCAAGAGTGCGGGCTCCCACCCAGCCAACTCGGTCGGGCTCCGGGTTCCCGCTGGGATCACCTGTTCCCGGCCCCCGCCGGCTCCACGGGGTGCGCAGCCCAGGCTGCGCCTCCCCCGCTGCAGCTGGCGTCCTCGCAGCGGCCGCTCCAGACGGGCCGCTGCCGCCGCAGGCTGAGCCGCTGCTGCTGCCGCTGCTGCCGAGTCTGCGCCCCACACGCGCGCACACCCGCCCGGCCGCCTCCGCCGCCGCCGCTGCCGCTGCAGCCCCGGCTTTCACTGTGACAGCGCCCGCGGCCCCGCCTCCCGCCGGGCCACGCCCTCAGGCCACGCCCACTGCGCGCGTCCCGGGGTCCACCTCGGCCGCGGCGCCGCAGCCAGGCCAATGGCCTCACGTCTGGGGGTAGAGAGTGCGGGGCCTCGGCGAGGCGGAGGGGTTGGTGGGGGGGACTGGACTCCAAGCCACGCCCCCTTCTCAAAAGGCCATCGCCGAGCGCACTCCCCCCGCCCACCAGCGCCAATGGTCCAGCTGCGCGGGGTTGGCGGGGGCGGGGGTGGGGAGCGGAGCGAGGTCATTGGCTGCCTCGGAGGGATCCCCGTTGGTCCGCAGTCACCCATTGGCTAGTGCCCGGCGTTCGCCGGGCTGGAAGAGACCCAGATCTTTCCCCCAGCCCCCGCACGCCCCACTACAGTTGTTGGTCCCCCAGGGGGGTAGGAGACCCCACTAATCTGGAGGGCTCTGGCCTCCGTTAGGTAACCTCTCTTGCCCCTCAGTGCCATTCCACGATTGGCAGGGAGCTGGGGGCCTGCCCAGGGGTCCCCAGAGCTTCCCCGGAGCCGCGGGGGAGCGGCTGTGGCAGGCTGTGAGGGAGGGGTGGCTGGAGCTGTGGCCGCAGTTGGGCCAGTGTATTGACTGGACCCCCGCAGACTAGCAGACTACTGCTCTGCCTTTTCCCTCGGCCCAAAACCAGGCCAGGGCACCTGGGCGGGGCAGAAAGAGATGCTAAACGCAGTGGTGGGAGGACAAGGAAGGAGAGAGAACCCTGGTCAAGTGCACAGAAGTCCACACACATCATGTGGCATGCGTACCTAGATGCCTGTGTGTGTTTATGTGCACGTGTGTGCTTCTTTGCAGATACGTATGCATTCAGATTTCTCGTGAGTGTGTACTTACACACAAGGATACACTAATCAAAGCATACATAGACATATATAGATGTTAGTCACACACACACACACACACACACACCCCCCTACCCAGAGACACACAACAAGTAGGTCCAAAGACATGCACATATACACACTACCAGGCATTCTCAGACACATGGGTATCGACCTCAAGGCCCTCACACCTTCCTCCTTGGACTTCAATCTGTGTCTTCCCTTTCTGTTAAACCTAACCCAGGGCAAAGCAATATTGTGCTGTGTGGGTCTTTCATGCAAAACACTTTATAGAGACAAATAACAGCAGAGGGAGAGACAAATTAAGAGGTGTAATAGGCAAGAGGGAAAATATCTGCTTTCAGCTGTAATTTAAAATGAAATGCAGCGTCGATGAGACAGAAAATACTGCAGGGAGGCCTTTCCCGACAGAATTGGCCCAGGCAAGCTCTCACCTCAAATGTAAATCTTGCTGCTTCCCTGAGGCCTGCTACAGATGGCCCACTGGGACTCAGACATCCTTCTACCTCTGGCCAGGCCACTGACAGCAGACCCTCCTCTGATATTTAAATACCCTTGGCATGTAAATTTCTTTCGGCTGAAAATAAAAAGCTGGTCTGGATAACAGGTGCAAATATTTTGGCCACTGGCTTGAATAGACAGCCCCTCTCAACCCCACAAGTTCTAATTCAGATGTTTCAGTCTCTGGTGAGTTTGATTGGCACAAGTCAGTCCGTGGAGCCATCAAAGACAAGCATGTGATCCACTTGGATGCAGGACCCCAAAGACCTAAGTTGGCCTCTCCTGATCTCCAATGCCCAAGCATCTCCTCACCAGGTCCCACCTCCATAAGAGGCAGGCTTGTCTTTGGAGAACTAGGCAAAAACCCATCATTCATTAGAGGCACCCCACATTGTTCCACATGGAAAGTGTAGGAGTCACTGTTCAGTTCCCTGAGAAGGTAGGACCCAAAAGGGGAGGAATGCAAGGATGAGTCTCAGGACATGTCTGTTTGAACTGGCTGCTCACTGTGAAGGTGATGCCTGGACCAGTCTCGGGCATCCTGGTGAACCAGGGTAGAAACTGGGGCTACAGCAGGACTGACAGGCCTTCCACAGACTCAGGCTGCAAAAATCAGAACCCAGAGACAACAACTCCATTTTAAATCAATGTCATGTTGGTGATTACACCAAGTTGGTGACACCGTAACTGCTGCAATTTTCCTAATGAGTTCGCTGAAACTCTGGAGGTCCCCTTCCCACCCCAGCACCTCTAGCCTCCATAAACCTCACACATTCTGTGGCTCTTTTCTCACGGGATTTTTATTATTAATATGCTGCCCCACAGCAGACACTGGATTCCTCACAGCAAGGACCATGGCTTACTCACCTCTCTGCTCTAGGTCTTCCCTGCAATACCTTGCATATGGACACAATGTTTGTTAAGTAATGAATGAATACATTTCACTCAGTGAAGGGAAGGGAACAATAACAAACTAACATTTTCTATTGCTTCGTTTACTTTTCAGAACAATCTTATGAAGTAGACACTATTAGTAGCTTCATTTTACAGAGGAGAACACTAAGGCTTAGAGAGTTTTGGAATAAATTAACAAGTATCCTTCTCGGCTTAATTCAGAAGCTCAAGTGGAACTGGGCACAGAAATGAATAGCCATTTAAAAAATCTATTCTGTCCACTTTTATTGAAATTAAATGCTAGGTATCACGCTAGTCTCAGGAGGACAAAAAGATGAGCAAAGCATGGTCCCTGTCATTGTTGATTGATTCATTCAGTGAAGAACTGTTTCCTGAACACCAACTATGTGCCAGGTGTGTGGACTTCTGTGCACTTGACCAGGGGACGGGCATAACCGCCTTAAATAAGGCAGACGTGAATCCTATCTTCAGGAAATCTCTTGTCTACAAGGCATCAGGGACCAGTTCAGTCCATCAGGAAGGGAACCCACAAGGCATTGGGCACTGTGCTAAGTGCTTCACTCTCATCCCATCTGACCCTCACAATGGACCTCTCTGAAGTAGGCCTTGAGTTTAACAGGTGAGGCAGCTGAGGCTCGGGGGTTTGACATGCCTTGTCCAAAGTCACAAGGGAATAATTTGTAAATATAAGAGAAAATCAGACAGATCTAGTCCCAGAATCTATGCTCTTTCTGTTAATAATAACTAAGATTAATGGGGTACTCGCTATGTGCCAAGCTCCTATAAAAGCATGTTATAGAAACTCACTTATTTGATCCTTACAACCACCCCATGAGACAGGTACTATTATTATTGACATATTACAGAAGAGGAAACTAAAGCCCAGAGATGTTAAGGAACTTGCCTAATATCACACAGCTGGGAAGAGTCAGAGGAGAGATTTGAATCCTGTTGGTCAGGCTCTAGAGCCCGTTCTGTCTTTCAGAGTCTACTGCTCACCATCTTATAATGCCATGAGAGCAGGTGCTATGGGAGGTCAGGGCAGGTAAAGAGCACTGGCCTAAGGCAGGTTTTTCAGAGGCTTGTGGAGAGGGTTATATGGTCTCATTCAGTCATTCAACAAGTATGTATAAAGCACCTGCTATGTTCCAGGCAATATGCTAGGCTTTAGGGATATAATGGTGAGCAAAAATAGACACATTGTTCCCATTGCAGAGTTTACAGTTTCATGGGGAAGAGGAGTTTAAACAAATAAGCAACCCCCAAATAAGTATGGAAGCTGAGATAAGAGAAAGGAAGGAGAGAGAAATGCTGTTATAATAACATGTAACAATAGATCTGGACCCAGACTTGAGTTGGGTGAGAAGTGGTCAGGGCAGACTTTCCCTAAGGATGAGTGGAGTTACCTAAGCAAAGTATAATCAGAATACCTAGCTTGAGGGGACAGCATATGCAAAGGCCCTGCGGTGGAGGGAACATGGTGCTTTGGAGACCAGACAAGCCAGTTTGTCTGAAGTAGAGAGAATGGTGGGAAAAAGACAAGAAATGTCACTGAATGATTTAGGGCAGGAGTAGGAATGTGTGTGTAGGACCAGGTGGGTGGGTGGATTCGCATTAACATTTTTAAAAGGCTACTCTAGCTACAGCGTGAAAAACAGAATGGAAGGCAGAAGAGAATAAAGTGGGTATCTTTCAGAGGATATCGCAGGTCTGTGGTGTCTTGGACTGGGGAAATGGAGATGGACAGGACAGCAGGATCCAAACCATATTTAGAATTCAAAATCAATAGGACTTGACGATGGCTTGAAATTGGACGTTGATAGAGGGAGGCATTTGCAATGGTTCCCAGGTCTCTAACTTGCCGTGGGCAGCAGCATTTATTGAGATGGGAGCAGTGAACCAGGCTATAAGGGGTTTCCTGTCTGCCCGAGAAGACGCTGGCCAGTTGGTGTGGAATCTGAACCTGGAATGGTCATTAGTCCCATTTAGAATCGAAGACTAGAAATAAAGCCTAGTTCCAGCCAAGAGATAATCATCAGGCAGCTTCCTTAATGGCCTCCAGACAAATTCAGTCCTGGGCAGGAGAGACACTGATAACTGGGGGCCTGCCGGGTGAGAGCACGCCTGGTCAGTCCCCAGATAAAAGGCCCTGCGGCTGTCCCAGGCTCATTCCAGCAGGCTGCAGTCAATACCTCGCTGTGCAGTGGGGCCGATTCCTGGATTACAGAACCCGGAACAACTGCCCTCAGACTCTTAAAAGAAAATCATGAAAATTTCCTTTCAATTCTTCTTGCCTAAGTCCCCAGCCCTGCATCAGAGGTGGCCCAGTCAGCCAGGAACAAGAGTTCTCAACCGGGAGCAATTTTGCCCCCAGGGAACATTTGGCAATGTCTGGAGGAATTTTTGATTGTCACAACTGGGGAGGAGTGCTACTGGCATCTAGTGGATAGCGGTCAAGGATGCTATTAAACATCTTACAATGCACAGAACAGCCCCCGTCAACAAAATTGTCCAGCCCCAAATGTGAAGGGTGAGAAACCCTGGCTTAAAGCCAAGGCTTTGAAGTCAGAGAGGCCTGAGTTTGAATCCTGGCTTTGCCACACATTGGCTGATTGATCTTGGGCAACTTGTCTGACCTCTCAGCGCTTCCATTTCTTCATCTGTCAAATGGTGTCAATAGTAATACATACCTCAAAAAGGTGATGTGAGAATTAAATGAGATAACTGACCATAAAGAGCTTGAAGCAAATGTCACGCTCATTCTCCAAGTGAACAGGGGCTGGGTTAGGCTTATTCTGGATCTAAGTCCTCAGTGTGATGGAGTAGGGAAAGCACAGTGGTAAGAATGAGGCCCCTGGGGTCACAATACCAGTTTTGGTTTGGACGCAAGCTCCTAACAGCAGTGAGACCTTGGACAAATAGCTCACCTCTTGCAGACTGTTTCCCCAGCTGTGAAATGGAGATAATCACAGTACCCACCACATAGGGTGGTTATGGGGACTAAAGGTCAATGTCTTATTCCAGTGCATAGTGAGCATTGGATAAATGTGAACCAATATTACCATAGATAAAAAGAATCTGCGCTGCCTCATTTCCTAGCTGCAAGCAAACTAGAAACCCCAACTGAAACTTTGTAACTCAGTTTCCAGGGGCACTCCAATTTCAAATACTCTGTCCATGGTCCCTATGAGAACTCTCATTTGTCGGACTGTGCACATCGATTTTCATTTCTGAAGATGTGGCCCCTGTGTGGATAACAATAGTAGTGCCGTTTATGAAGTCCTAGTGTGATTAAGCAACATGCTAAGCAAGGCTCAGGTAAGCCCCTCCTCTCCAGGCATTTCTAGATCATCCAGCTCAGTGGTAGAATGTTACAGTTTTTGAATCTAAGGGTCAAAGTGTATAAGTAACTTGCAGTAGAGGTAGAGCAGGTGCTTGAGAATCCCTACCAAGGCCACTTCTACAAGCATAGTAAGAGGTCAAGGTTCTTCTCACTCCTGCAGTCCTAGGTTACATTTACCTAGCAGACATTGTGAGGATGAAATGAAATAATCCACACTAATGTCCTAGCAGAATGCCTGGCATATAGCAGGAACTAAATGTTATTATTATTTAAGTGCTGGCACTTTTTTAAGGGCATTTAAAATAAATATGTTTGAATCTCATAAAAGTACATTTCAAAAAGCTTACATCGATCCCCATAAAACTAGAAATAAAATTGTACCTTTAAAATGTAATCCTGGCTTAATTTAGTCATATGGTTTCCCTTGCTAATATCAAGAAGTTTCTGGTTGTTTGTCTGTCTGTTTTTAAATATCCATAGGTTATTGAAGCTCTAGTTTCTATGGGGAAGTGGCGGGGGGTGGGGGGATGGGTCTCAGAGTCTGTGCTCCTCCAGGGTTAGGAGGGTAAGAAGGTCCCCAAGGCATCAGGCAGGTGTTGCTGGGTGAAGACCACACAAACCAAACAATTGTGGAGAGTTCCCTCAAACCTTATCAGTATGCCATTAAAGTGTTTTCTAGAACCAGATCAACAAGTCAGAGTGACAAAAGAGCACTGTGGCCACAGCCTTGAATCTCATAGACCTATATGTGAATCCAAGTCCTGCCTCTTGGTGGCTTTGTAACCTTGGGCAAGTCGCCTCATCTGTTTAAATCTGTTTCCTTGGCTATAAAAACAGCCATGATGCTAGTACTAAATTCAGTACATGTTAAATGTTAGTATTATTAAAAGACAAAGAATAGAAAGTTTAAGATTTGAGGTTGATCAACGAAAGAGAAGGAAAACTGGGGTTTGAAGAAGGAGTTCCATCAGTTAGCCACTTGTCCCAAGTCCCAGCTCTCCATTCGACTGGGTGACCTGGGCACATCACTCACCTCTCTGAGCCAGTTTCTTCATCCATAAAAGGGGCCATCAGCCTGGGTCTCTGTGTGACTGTGATGAGTAGAACCTTCTGCTCATCTTCGCTGGCTGCACTGGCATGGAGCTTAAATGAGAAATTAATATGTGTTGTGTCAAGCCCCTAAATCCATAGATCTTTAAAAAAGTTCAACTTAACAAAAATTTTAAGGTGAAATTAACTTCAAAAATATATTTTATTTAACCCAGTATACACCCAAAATATCATTTCAATGATTATTTTAAAAATCAGTAATTAGGTAGGTTACATTATTTTTTACATACCAAATCTTTATGATCTAGTGTGTTTTCACATTTACCACACACCTCTATTCAGACTAGCCACATGTCAAGTGTGCCAGAAGCCCCATGTGGCTATAGTGGCTATTGGACAGGACAGCAGAACTATAGTGGTTAATGACCCTCATTTTGAAACACACTGTTCTAAGGCATCCTGAATAAATAAATCTTTATCCTTTTCCAAAGGATCTTTAGAAAACGAAGTCCCATGTTTCATTAAAAAAAAGGCTATGGCTGAACTTCAGATCCATTTTTCCTCATTTTGTCTGGGGGGAGGGAGGGCAGAATTCTCCTTCCTGCATTACAACTGGCTGCCATTTCTCTCCCTTTAGCTAATTCACTCACCTCCACATTCTCAAAGAGAAAAAAATGGGGGCCTTTGAAGTTGAAAGTAAAAAGTATAGCTATTTAAAATGTTCTCAGTACCCACAATTATTTCAGGAGTAGAGATTCACTAACCCCAAGGTTGGGGGGTGGGAGCAGGATATGAACTCTGGGCTTCAAGATCATGAGGATTGGGGGTAGGGGTGGAAGGAGGATGAGAATAAATCATTTGAACTTGGTCTCACGCCCTGGGGAAAACAGACTTTCTTTTGACTTGCAATGTTGACTTGGGACCTATATCTCAAGAATTAAGGGTTGCAGGTAAATATTAATTATTTTCTTATTAATTTGTCATTATGTATGCATGTTATTGTTAAAATGGGATTATATTGAACCTACTACATAGGGAACGAGCTTCTTGAATTTACCAATATGTTAGGAGCATTTTTCCCATGAAACTGAATATTCTTCTACCTCATCATTCTGACAGCCAAATAGTATTTTTAAAATGGATACACCATATTTCATTTACCTAATCCACTATCATTGGACATTAAAGTCATTTCCTATTGTCGTGACATTTAATAATAGTCGATCACTCTCATAATGTTCTGGATTCCACAGAAGGCAGCACAGTCGGAGGACGCATTCAGATAGAGAAAGGAGTGATCACTCCCCAAGGTGTCCCCCTAGCGAACTGGGGTTTTACCATGTAAGATGCCCACCTCTGTGGGGGAGAGCGCATAACCTTCTTCTCTGAGCACCGCCAGGAAAGCTGTGTAGGAAAGCGCTGAAGACAGAGGGCCGTGGTGGTACCAGATCCTGCCTCTTATTAGCTCTGCGGACATCCTCTCTGAGCTCTGTTTGCTTATTTGGGAAATGATAATAAAACTGGCCCCTTGGTATTGTTGTGAAGATTAAATTAGACTGGCTATGAGTTCTGGCTAAAAAAGACAGCGTGAGCACACATAAAGCTCTGCTCCTTCCTGACACTCCACCAACGTGAAGATATAATGGATTTTTTTTTTTTTTTTTTAAGGCAGAAAACCACAGGGACAATTAGCACAGAAGAGAAGATCACATTAACAAAACTTGAAAGGAAGGCTGAAAAGCAAATTGATGGGTTGTAATTTAGGGGGAACCAAGAACCCTGACCTCCTAAACTTCCAACGGGGAAAGCTAAAAGGAAGCTGACTTATATTACAGAACCCCCAAATGGCTCAGCGATTACCTACAGAGGTCAAGGTGAGGAGCAGCCCAAAACAGGAGAGTGGGTCCTTGCTCTTCACTGCCTTTCCCCTGTACCCTTTTACTGCTTCAGGGTAGAAAACCAGTGGCAGGGCCTGAGGACAGGTGTGAGAGAGGCCGTTTCTCCCATACACGTGCCCAGCCCGCTCTGTGCCAGGCCCCAGGTGTCTGTGGTGGCGGAAGGTGGCAGACACAGAAACAGCAGAAGTGCTCTCTCCTGGGAGGGAGACGCTACAGACTCAGCGGAAAGGCCAGCCTGCCATGGTGCATTAGAGATAATGAGCAAAGGGGACTGAGACAGGAAGGTCTGGTGAGCTGCCTCAAGCAGAGCATTTGCTTCAACTGCCCACGTTAAGATGGGGGCTCTGAGGCCCAAGAGGACAAGGACCCTTCCCCAAATTCCCATTCCTCAGCCTGCCCCTGCCCATCTCCTTAGCACCCACTCTCTCTGTGTCTCCTCATTGTCAAACAGGTGGACAATGGCCTCTTCCCAGTGCCTTCTCTTCAGCCCTTGCTCAAAGAGGTGTAGAGAGCGTCCTGCTCAACCTGGAGCTGGGCCCCAGTTTGGGGCCTCCCACTCCTCAGTGAAGCCATTCCCCGCCCTCCTGGCATCACCGAGGCACCTTGTTCCAGGAAATCACCGATGAATCCTGTTCTCACAAACTCCTACTCCCAATCAGCTGTCATGTAAAGTTCTAGCTGAGGTGGCCTCAACCCTCCCAAGGCAAATGCGCTTTCCTGATCATCTGAAAACAAGCTTCCAAAGATCAAAGATTGTAGCTGTAACATGGAAGTCTGGGCGGAAACCTGGGCAGCCATGGGGCCAGTCAGTTGGACAAAGGAGCGTTGCTCAAATCCTACCTGTCAATGGTTGGCCTTCCTTCATATAGATAACGTCCACTGTGCTGGTAGGGAAAACAGGGCGGAAAGGTATTCCTGAACCAGTCTGCTCGCCTGGAGTCAAATGCCTTTGGCAGAGATAGGGAAGGCTCGTACTCCCACAGGACAAGAGCCAATGCATTTCAGTGCCACGATTTAGGAAATAAAAATACAGGAATTCCAGTTACATTTGAATTTCAGATAAGCGACCAGTAACTTTTACTCTAAGTATGCTCCATGCAGTATTAGGGACATACATATACTGACAGATTACTCATTATTTATCTGGAATTCCAAAGTAATGGGGCTTTCCAGGTTTTATCTGGCAACTCTGCCTGCCCCAGCACAGGATTTGGCACATAGCAGGTACCCACTGAAGGAGGGATGTGTTTGTGCTTTGAACTGGATGTGAAATCAAAATTTTACATTTCACAGGGCCAGAGTGGACTTTCTAGTTACTGAAAGTGAGTTTTAATTACCAAATTAAAACTGTTATTTTGACCAAAAGGAACCAGAAAGTCACGGATCTGTCAAGTGTCAAGCCGGAAAAACTTTCCCCTTACCAACCTTTAGTATTTCTGGCTGGTTGAATAACTCAAACAACATACAACCGATTAACAGGAGAAAATCAAATTTTAGTATGCACAAGGGGAATCTGAACAAGCTTGAAAATTCCAAAGAGAGTGAGGCAAAATGAAGGTTATATGTCATTTTGGACTAAGGAGGAGGTGGTAGGCAATTCATAGGTAGATGAAAAAGAGCAAACATTTGGTAAACAAATTCTTGCAGGGCTACCTGGAAACGTGGGATGAAGGGGGATCTAGTGGAACAGGGTTTGGCTTGGATTTTCCCTGTCAGTCTCACTTCATTGGTTTTGCTGAGATTCCCTTCCTGAAGCAGGATTTTCTATCTGAATCTCTTTAGACAGGAAAGGGGCTGGAAAAACAACAACAACAACAACAAAATAAAACAATAAAACTCTTCCTGGGTTTATTGGGCTTTAATTGTTTTCAGCTTGAAATAATCTGCATTCCAGCGTGTTACGTTCTGGGGAGACTGCTCCCAAAGGTCACACAAGGAAGGGAAGCCTGCCCTTGACATACTGTGTTCGCAGGCAGAGGAGGAAAATAAGGCCATTTCTTCCTTGTCTCCCCATGGTTCCAGCCCACTGAGTTCATTCATTCGACAAAGATTTATTGAGTGCCTACTGTGTGCCCGGTACTGCTCAGTAAACCAGTGGAATTACTATGATCATTCTTTTCATTGTCCCATCTGATTAAAGAGGAAAATTGAAGTCTAGAGAAGTTTAGTAACTTGCCTAAGGTAACACAGCAGGTAGGTGGATGTCTGGGATTAACATCCAGTATATCTGATACCTGAGCCCTCTTTTCCACTGTGTGACTCTGTAGAGGTATGAGACACTCCAAGTAATGGGGGCACAGAGAGTAGAAGGAACTAGTCAGGTAGAGCCCACACAGATTACCAACAGTCCCCCAGCCATCATCTAATGTTATAAATTCATCTCCTAAATATCTCTGATCCAGCCGCTTTGCTCCCTGTCAATCACCGTTCTCCCCCACCCCCCAGCCCAATCATCCTCAACTCCTGCCTCTACAAACAACAGCACTAATCTCCAAGCTGGCTCAGATTTCCACACAGCAGGTGGGATGATCCATGTGCAAGGTAAATGAAATCACCTTAAATCACCTAAGAAATGCAAATCTTTTTACCTAAAACCTTTCCACAGCTTTCATTGCTCTTGGGAACTCCTAAACACAGCCCACCAGGTTCCACATCGTCTGCCCCTTTAGACTTCTCCAGCTTCGTCTCACTTTCTCTTACTCCCTCTGCCTGTGTCAGTCAGTGTGTTGGTTATCTATTGCTGCATAACAAACCACCCCAAAACTTGGTGCCTTAAAACAACAACTGTTTTATCATCTCTCCCCATTCTCGGTCTTGATCAGGCTCAGCTATGTGGTTCTCTTGGGGCTGCAGTTATCTGGAGGCAGGACTGGACTGGGCCTCCAAGACAGTCACTCAAATTTCTGGTGACTGATGTTTGGAGTCATCTGGAAGTTCAGCTAGGAGCTGACAACCAGAGGCCATATGTGGCCTTTCCATGGGGTTTGGAATTCCCATGGCATGCCAAACTGGATTCTGAGAGACAGCTCAAGAGTGAACATTCCAGAAGGAAAAAAGCAGAAATTTCCAGCTCTTTCAATGTCAAGCCTGGAATTGATGATCACTTCTGCCACTTCCTTTTGGTTAAGAAGTCACAGGGCCAGTCCAGGTGAAGGGGAGGGAGAAGTTCCATCTCTTGATGGGAGAGATAGTGGCCCTCTTTAATCTACCACAGTCAGTCTCGCCTTCGGATCAAAGAAACCACTCATTTTAGCAGAAAGGAATTTAAGACAGGGAAGAAGTGCTTACTACACTGTTGGGAGGGTTAGAAAGGCTGGCTCAAGGCTGAGCTTCCAGAAACGACCCCCAGAATAACAATGCAGCCTTTGCCATGATCAAGAAGCTGGGGAACCTAGACGGTGCCACCACTGCTGCTGGCTCCAAGATTATCCTCTGCACTGAACCCTGCCAGCAGAATGGGTGCCCCAAGCTCTTCTCCTACAATCATAAATCAAGGGTCTAGACGCTGAGCCCACTGCAATAACTGCTGAAAAAGAATATCCCCCGTGACTCTGTTTGCCTGAAAATCAGAGAAGCATGACCTCTGCCTTACAATGCTAATGTCCACGGTACGTCTGATTCATAAAGCCTAAGTAATGGACACTTGGCTTCAGAAGTCTAGCTTCTTAGTGTTTCTAGTACAGGAAAGTATACTACAGAACATGCTGAGCCAGCCAAGCAGTGGTATCTTCACAGTCCTGGGCCTTCTCTCAGTCCCTAGTAATTGCTCTGCTTCCTCTTGCCACAGGGCCTTTGCACCTGTTATTTCTTTCTACCCATAATTGTCTTCTCTCTCCTCTACTTTCCTTCTTCCTTCAGATCCCAGTGCAAGTACCTTCTCTGATCGTCCTATATTTTATATCTCCTTTTAACATGTGAGGAAACTGAAGCCCCGAGAGGTTAAGCAATTTGCCTGAGAACACACAGCCAATGAGCAGTGCAGCTGGAATTTGAATCCAGGCAGCCTGACTCCAGAGCTGGCTCTTAACAGCTGCATTAGGTTATGGAAAGATGAGTTCACCTGTATTAAAAGAGCAGGAGCAGGGCGTAAAGCTGCCCTGCAAATCAATAAGGATGATGCTTCAGGAAATGGTGACGAGCCCAGAACACTCTGAGAGCGACAGCAGGTGCAGGTAGGTCTCGGGACAAGGCCAGATGCAGTGGGGCTTGGCTCCAGCTCCCAGAAAACATCAATAGGCTAAGTTTCAAGTACAGCTGAGCTAGAGAGGGGTTCATAGGGCTCTGACACTGCCGCCCTCCACTAGGGAGCAAGCAATTGGCTCTGTGTATCAGGGGAAGGAAGCATTGCATGTCTCTCCCAAGAGGGGTTATCAATTTCAATGGCAAAACCTTCAATCACAGTGAACAAAGTGTGTTCAGTTCTCATAACTTGGACAGAACTTTGTAGGGCAAAGAGACAGCTGTTAAGGAAAGGGAGCCAACATAAAAGAGGGATTTGGGGTACAATTGGTACCCCTGCTTGCCTCCCCTTCATGGCCAGGCCTAGTGAAAGGAGCCAAGGAACCCAGAGGACCACATCCGATTTTTTTTTTTTTTAATGTAACACTTCCTCAGCCCACAAGCAGCAAATGGGATCGCTTGCCCTCCCTGAGCTAGGTCTGGGAATTCTCTCTTCCCTGGTCACCATGACTCAGTTCCCTCTAAAGTCAGCAGATACTCAGCAAAAGAAAACTATAAGACCCGGAACCCTGGGTTAGTGAACCTGCTCTGTCACTTACCTGCTGTGTGACCTCGGGCAAGAACCTTCTCCTCCGAACCTGCTTCTTCGTCCGTGAAATGAGGGCATTGGACAAGAACAAAGGTTTTAAACTTTTCTCCTTAGCAGCAACACCTTTGTTCAAAAAAGCTTACATAGTCCTGTCCTCTAGTTGAATAGGGATGTAGGGACTCAGAGACTAGACCACTCACCACCCTGACCCCCGTGAAGCCCATCTCCTTCAAGCCCTGCCATTTTAGAAGTCCATGAGTAGTTTGTGGAAACTGGAAGATTTAGCCTGTGAAAGAAAATGTTCCTAATACTGCAACTGGATCATCCTGGAACCTCGCCCATTCTGGACGTCAGCTTTCCCATCTAGAAACCGAAAGCTTCGGATTTAGTGGTCTCTGCAGTCCTTTTCAGCTTTGACGATCTAGGACTCTGCCCTGTAAGGTTATAAGATAAGGCCTGTGGTGGGAAAAGTGGATGAGAGAATGGTCAGGGACAGAAAGAATGAGGTGATTTTCAGAGATTCCATTCAAGGACAACCCAAGAGGCAGCTCAGGGGGAACTGAAGCTTGTAAGAGGCAATGAACCCCCAAATCAGAACTCAACTAAAGAGGTCCTAGCCATGGTTTCTATTTTAGAAAGGAGAAGTGGGGGTCAAGACACTAAATGTGCATTGTAATATGTGAAATAAATGGATAGATGGAAAGATAAATGGATGGATGGATAAGTGGGTGGATGGATAAGTGGGTGGATGGGTTGATGGATGAATTGATGGCCAGCTGGATAGATAGTAGATAGGTAGACAGGGGAATGGATGGGAATGTTCAGAAGTAGCTGGATGGAAGGATTGCGTGCATATATTTGGCAGGTGAGAAGATACTCAGGTAGATGGGCAGGCAGGTGAGCAAGTGGTTAAGTAAATGGATTTGTGATTGTGCAAGCAGACAAGCGAAAAGGTGGGTGAGCATATAGGCAGGCAGGAGGTGCCCAAGTAGTTAGATGGGTTAGTAGGAGAGGGAGTGGATAAAATTTGATCGATTGGCTTGTTTGGTTTTTTTGGCCATCTACCCCATTTCCTCTTTCACTCCTTACTCCCATTCAGTCAAAATGCCTGAAAGGTTTACAGTGAGATTCTCAATCATACCACCGGTCATGTATAAGATTATTTTATGTAGCTACTGAAATAATCTTAGAAGGAATCCAGATGCAGCTTGAAGTGACACTGAATCACAGAGCAAGAAAGATGCTCCCTTTGAATCCCCTTTCAATCTTTCTGATGATTATGTCAGGGAGAAAGTCCTCTCTGGTGCTATCCTGTCTTTAACATCTTGCTTGTTAATCTCCCTTTTTAACAAAAGAAACTAGACTCTGGGATCAGAGCCTTAAGCAGGCAATGGAAAGTAACGTTATTTCATTTTTACTACGTTTAGTTTTATGTCACTTTGTGTTTATGACACAAATTAGGATAGTGTTACAAAGGGTTTCCCTTTCAAATGAATGCATTTAAGTAAAGTGAGTCAGTTACATGTAAAATATTAAGTGAATAGTATTTACCACTGGAACAAGGAGTGCGTGAATATATTTGGCAGGATATGGCAAAGTTCCTGAAGATTGTGAACGTTTATGCAGAAAAATGATCTGGTCATGTCACTTTCAGGCTTAACGTCCGCTCCAGATCCTTTACGAGCAGACCCCTGCCCAGACCACCAGCCCATTCTCTTCTGCACCTTTTCCCCTCTCCCTACCCTGACCCAGACACATGACACTTCTATACCTTCTACCAACTTCCCAGGCTCTCTCTTGCTTGTACATCCCTCTGTCCGGAACTCTCTCCTCCTTCCTCATGACTTGGAGAGCTCCTGCTCAGCCCTCAGGTCTTGGTTTAGATGTAGCCTCATTCAAGAAGTCTTCCCTCACCCTCGCACAGAATTACATGCCTTACCTCACTGCCTGCAGTGCTTTCTGCATGCCTTCATCACTTCACTGGGCCCATGGCAGAGAAACTGCCCCCTTAGCTGCCTGCGTCACCTGCTGGAGGGGAGCTGGTTGAGGACAGGGACTCTGTCCAGTTCGCCCCTCAGTTATTTATTCGGCAGTTTTACTGAGAAGCTACTTAAGTGCCAGGCACTGTTCTAGAAGACAGAGCAGTAAACGTGAGGGGGGATTTAGACACAAATAAAATAAAATAAAATAATAAAATAAAATACATATATTATGTATACAATTTCAGGTTTTACTAAGTCTTTTCAATAGGTTAAAACAGAGATTTTTTTTAAAAAAGATGGGCAGTGATGAGGACATGGGCTCTCTTTTAGGTTGGGGTCAGAAAATTTCTGAGGTGAGGTTTGTACAGCAACCTGAAGAGAGTGAGGGGAAGAGGGACAACAAGCAGGGCAGATCCTGAGGTACGAACAAGCATGGCGTGTTTAAGGAACAGCTAAGGGGCTAGAGTGGCTGGAGCAGGGTGAGCTTCCAGGAAGCAGAAAGCCTGGGCTGTGGCCTCCCAGCTCTGGGGTTCAGGGAGGAGGCTCCTCTAGGGCTGAGGATGTGCTCTGAGCAAACAGGAGGGAGGAGGCCTTCCTCGCCCGCCTGCCCGCCTGCCCGCCTGCTTGAGCCCTGCCAGAGTGAGTGCTTCCTGTTAACATTTACCTTGGCTGATGTTTATTAATCGGGTCTATTAATAGTCTTTTTTTTTGGAAGGGGCGGGGCTTCCTAAGGAATAACTTCTAGAGAAAGCATTTCTCTCCAATTATTCGCTGCCATGCACAATGTTTCAGGTTTGTAAATTGCTTTTCTATCCCATATCTCTTGATCTATTCACTTACTGATCCATAGCACATATACAATTTATTGATCAGGGAACAAGTCCGACTCAGCCCCTACCCTCATGAAGCATACTTTTTTGATGAGAGACGAGTCTAGAAGGACCTGGAGGATCTGTTTGTTTGTTTGTTTGTTTGTTTGTTTTCCTTGTCTTTGGTAGCTTAGCAGAGAACTGGCTCAGCCAGACCAGGCCAGTCTGTGAGGAACAGCCCATATGGCTTTGGCAGATATCACTGTTCTCATGTGGGAGACTCTTTAAGGCTTTTCTCAAGACCTCAGGATGCAGCCCTAAGTCTTAGCAAGCAACTCCCTGGTGTTGCTCGTGCCCAGACATCTTTTGATATATTTCTTGTCACTTAGAGTAATTATGTGTGCGCTCTCTTAGGCCAACAATGTGGGGTAGATCCTTTCTCCTGAGGCTGGCTGCACGTCCAGCCCACTGGTGGGCCCCTCTCTGCTGGAGCAATGGCCATGCTGAGACATGTTTGCCAGGTTGAGAGCTCATGCTGAGATGGATGAGAGTTCTTGGAACTGTGAACACTCTACTGCTTCTCTGCTTCTAAGTTTTCCCCCAGGGATCTTTCTCTGCACCGTGTGGTTCTGGTGCTATGTGTCCATGCTCCCGTGCATGACAATTCTATGGCAGTAGACAGTAAACAAGGAAGTACCCTAAATTATTGAGTCTTACAGAAGAGATGGCCAAGTACCATGGGAGTAACTTAGGACTTAGATTGTCACTCTGGAGGTAGAATCTGAGATAGAGGTCAGCATGCAGGTGTTTTTTTAGGGAGTTCTGAGATCAACACCTGTGGAAGGGAGAGGCAGGAAGCCAAGTTGGGAGAGAGGAGAGACCCCCACACAGGTCCGATGACAGCCTCAGCTGACCCTATATAGGTCCGATGACAGCCTCAGCTGACCCTATATAGGTCCGATGACAGCCTCAGCTGACCCTATGGGAGCTCTGGAGCTAGAATAGCCCTTTAGAGTTTTACCAAATTGTTTGGTGATGACTGGGTCTTTGATTCTCCTCCCTGCCATCAGACACTCACTGGGCAGCCACTGGACGTGGGCAGCCCTGAGTGGGAAGACAGCTGAAGGGTGAAGGCTGTCTACAGTCAGCACTCCAGACCTGGGGCACTGAGTCTTCCACTGAAGGGTGCTCTGGATGACGCATCTTATGTCCACTATGAAGAGCTTCAGGGAGACTTCCTAGAGATGGGGCGTTTTGCTGTGAGAATGCAGGGTGGCCAAGGAAAAGAGTGGTCCAGCCAAAGGAGACAGTCTATAAGAAGACCTAAAGGCAAGATGGCAAATGATGCTCTTAAGGAGCCACATAACCCAAGAGGAAAGCAGGTGGATCACTTCAAGATGAAGAGACAGGCTCAGCAAGGCAATGGACTCATCCCAAATCAGGTTCCAGTAAATGACAAGGCCTAGATCAGAACTGTAGCTGTGGACTCTGATCCTGAGTCCCTCCGCACCCCACAACCAGTCTGGATACCATTCCTTGGTCACTCTTTTCTCTTCTTTGAGATGGTTTTTGTCCTCCACTTTCCCCTCTGTGCCATTGAGCACAGTTTCCACAGCTCTGCCCGATGAAACACTAACATTCCTGCTAGTTCCAGCACAAATTCTGCCATTTGAAGGGATCTTGGACTCCGACTAGGTTAGGTGTCAGGTCAAGGGTTGGTTTGTTGTTCAGAAATTAGAAATCAATCTATGGCCATGGTCACGGTTCAGCCAAGGGCAGAAGTCAGGACTGATTTAGAGCTGGATCATGACTGAATTTCTGACCAGAGTCAAGATTTAGCTGGGGGCCAGGTTTAGAGCTTAATTTACAGTAAAAGCTTAGCCTGGAACCAGGGTCGAAGAACAGTCTAGGGCAAAGATCGGGGCTCAGTTTTAGAACAAGGCTGGGGCTCAGCCTGGAACCAGGGTCAGGACTCAGTCTGCAGCTGTCATCAAGGCTTAGAATGAAGCTGGGGACAAGGATCAGTCTAGCAGAAGGTTTGGGTCTCAGCCTGGAACCAGAGTCACAGCTAAGCCTTGGGCTGAGGCTCAGGGATGTGACTCTGCATCTGAGAATGGACTGAGGACCCTCAGGGCTCTGGCTTCCCAGTCCCTCGGTCCTGGAGTCTGAGCAGAGCCCAGGGAGGCAGAAGGTGAGAGACCCCAGCAAGGACAGGCACGCCCCACCCTCAGCCCAGCCGAAGCTCCACCCCTGCTACCCCACCCTCAGCCCAGCCGAAGCTCCACCCCTGCTACAGTGCTGTGCTCTAGACTCCGTAACTCATCCCCTTCTACTCGGCCCCCCTGGCCCATCACACGCATGTGCACATGCACGCAAACATGGTATATGGAAAGCGGGGATCCATGTACGAGGCCCTTGGGAATGCTGTGGCACTGCAGGCGTCTGGCCTCTGCAGGGATTGTCTGCACAGATCAGATGGAACCCTCGGGAAATCAGAGGCAGCTCCCAGGAAGGCCCAAAGATGGGAGCAGGGAGAAGGAGGGGGCTCAGGTTGCACCTCCCCTAGCCTGACTATCACGAGAGCCCCAGTGCCACCCGTCTTCTGTGTCGACTGTCCACAATGAGTCTACTGTGACCGACTCTGCTCAAATTTCTGCGAAGACAATGGCCAGGTAGAGAGGAAAGAGCCCTGGGCTGGGCGCTGGGGGGCCTAGGGGCCACTGCCTCTCTTCTCCTCTCTGAGACATCTGTAAAATGAGAATAAAATAAAGAAGTGAGTATTGGACAATCGAAGAAACTGACAATCAGAGGGAAGGGACTGATGCTCGGTCACACGGCCCAGTGAGGAGATGTGTGGGGACCGGAACCCAGGCCTGCTGGCACCAAAGCCCTTACTTCTCTTGCCAATCTGGCCTCCTTTGCCTCCAAGACTGACCACACCCTGCCCATGTCCCATCCCAGGCAGGATCCCAGGGAAAGGCAGGAAGAGAGATGGGGTGCATGAGGGAAGGACAGCGAACCAGATTGGGTCTGCTGGGATTGTGGAACAGTGCCAGAGACCAGGACTGTCCTGTGCTGGTGAACTTCCAGCTGTGGACCTCGCTTCAAATCCAAGCTTCCCTACTATGTGATCTTGGATGAATCACCTCACCTCTCTGAGCGAGATCCAAACCTGCATCTACACGAGAGGGATAACAGTCCTTTCTGCTTTTGTGATTATGAGCTAAGAAGTGCTGTGAAGGGTGAGTGGTCTCTCATGTTGGTGCTGCTGCTGCTCTGTCAGCCCAGCCTCATCCCTTACCCTGCTCTGTCTCCCCACCCCCAGTACATACATAACCCTGCCTTTGTCTCCCCGACGTGCCACCCTCCTTCCTGCTTCAGGAACTTGAGTCATGCTGTTCTCTCAGCCTGACCTGCCGTGCAAAAGTCACTTCATTGTGGCCACCACCCCCGCCCCCAGGAGGGACTAGAACATTCCCTATACTTCCTTTTGCAGTACTTGTCAGAACTGTCACGCAAGGGTAAGATTATATGCAGAACAGAATACTGCGAGGAACTTCTCCATTTGCCCCAGAATTGACAGCTAGGGTGCAGAGGGGGTGAATCATTGCTGAGCAGCCCACGTTCTGAAGAGAGGCCCCAATAACTGAGGCCAGGTGGCCTCTCCAGGGCTTGCTGAGGAGGGCAAGACTGGCCCCCCACAATGACTACCACCCCTCTGCTTCCAGGGGGTCATGGGAGCCATGTAAATCTTCAGGTTCATATGGACGCTATGGATTTTCTCTCCTTTCTCCCCAGAGACCCCTCACAACCAAGCCCATGGGAGAGACACCAAGAATATCATATCACCTGTTATTAGGGAAGTAAGAAGGTCCCTGCTGGGAGGTGAGGTAGGTGTCTCCCTCCTGGGAATATCTGCTGGTGGGCCAGACCTGTTCTGGCCCCAGGCCCATCCGAGCTGAGGAGGAGAGAAGTAAAGCCAAATGGCGGGGCGGAAGGGATTGGCCATGAGGCAGCCTGCTCGTCTGCCATTTGCTGAGGGTCAGCAGACATCACAGAAAAGAGCTGGGCTTGTGCTATCTTTGGTACCCATCCAGGAAGGTACCCGCCCCCGTCCCCCGCCACCACCACACACACACAGATACACACTAGGGGCCCTGAGACAGGAACCAAAGGGCAGAGTGCTGTAGGCAGGAGTTAGGGAGGGGAGGGTGGCAAAGGTTAGGAGGAACCAGATATGTACATCGGGGGACTGTGGAAGCCAGGGCTCCAACAGGACCCCCAAAGAGCACACGTGCCACACACACCACACACACACCCAGCAGAGAGCCAGCATTCAGATGCCTGCCACACTCAGGGCAATGGCAGAGACAGGATTCATCCATAGAGAGGCGCCCAGCTGTGGGTAACAAGATGTTGCCTGTTGAGCCCCGATTTCCTCAGCATCTGCACCAGGGGAGCTGCGCTGTAAATGCGGAGAGGGAGGAATGAAGTACTGACCCCTGCGGCGACGTCGACAGGCACTGAGGACATCGTATTAAGAAAGCCAGACACAAAAGGCCACACATTGTACGATTCCATTTATATGAAATATCCAGAATAGGTAAATCCCCAGAGACAGAAAGCAGATTGGCGGTTGGCTAAGGGGGAAGGGGTGCTGGTGCAGGATGGGGTGGGGGTTTCTTATGGATGGGAGATTTCCTTTTGGAGTGACTTCTAAAACTAATTGTAATGCTGATTACACAACACTGTACATAAACTAAAACCCATTAACATGTACACTTTAAATGGGTGAGTTGCATGTTATGTGAATTATATCTCAACGCAGCTGTTTTTTTAAAATGGAGGGGGTTTAGTTTAGAATGATAAAAAATTCATTCCAGAGTCGGAGGGTAGCGACGATGTGAGGGAACTTAACACCACTGACCTGTTCACTTAAAAACAGTTAAAATGGTAGATTTCATGTGATGCGTATTTTACCACAATTTTAGAAAAACGAACATTTCAATTTAAATTTGAAAAACAATGGAGGGGAAGGGAAGTATCCCAGAACAAGACTATGGCCCCCAGGTACTCCAGATGCTGGAGTCAGGTGACCAAGGAAGAACCAG